>NC_056745.1:1018383661-1018616161 GCF_019279795.1 Protopterus annectens | reverse complement strand
CTCGGGTTCCTATACTCAGAACAGGCTTTGAAAAAACAAAAAAATGTGGCAGTTGTCAGCAATGTAGTTACATCGATGAGTCTCATTATTTTAGACACCCAGAGACAAGGCATCTTTGGACCATCAATTATGATAGTGATTGCACCTCTAGGAACGTCGTGTACGTGGCATCCTGTACACGATGTTTCTCGTTCTATGTAGGGAAGACGAACAGGTCCCTAAGGGAGCGTATACGTGATCACAGCTATTGCTTGAATAGGCTACAGGATTGTAGCGCTCTAGCTAAACACACTTTGAAAGAAGGTGATAATCATACGTTTTTATTTCAAGTATTACAAGTCTTGGAGGTAGGAAGCAGATTTGGCGACATAGTGAATTTGACGGAAGAGGCAGAACTTAGATGGATATGCAGGTTGGGAGCTCATAGGGGTAAAGGGCTTAATGAAGTACTTTCCATTAAACCCCATCTCAAAGGTAGAACACTTAGGTAGATTAATCTCAGTGCTCACTTTTATATACCCCACATGTTGTCATATCCACTATTGTTCATTTCTCCATTCTCTTCTTTTGTTTATAGGCTATGGTTTTTTACGATATGGTACCTACATGTACATTTCAGCAACTTAGTCTACTATATATTAATTTTTCCATTCATTTAGTAGTTCAGTTGTTATTCAGAGTTTGGCAGCATGCGTTTTGCACAATATGGTTTTGATGCGTTTCAGTCATCTGTAGGCTTAGTATTTACATTCACATTTCCATTGTCATATTGCTACGTTTGTAGGCTAAATAGATTTAGAGTTTTTTATTTAATTATTTTTGATTCTTATTCTATTTATTGGATGTGTTGTTGAGATGTTATTTTGCATCAGCGGATACCACCGAAGTTGACACTGTCAATTTAATAGTTTATATTATTACTACTCTCTACATATTTTAATGTAGCATTTATTTGTTTTTATATTGTATTATAACCTTTTATGCTATAGATTTAGTGAAAGCGCAACATCGTATTTTCATGTCTTTATATATGATCAGTTGTGATGATATTATTTAACATCATGTAAAATTTGCATTTATTGGACATGTTGCTCTGCTGCCACCTTGTGTTGGGTGGATAAAACAACAGTTTTTTCTTTCCATACTGCTGGGTTTCAGCAATTTAGACTACAACAATGCTTAATTATAATACTAGATAGTAGTCGATAGATTTTTTTATTTCATGTCATCGTTTTAGTGTTAATGCATTATTTATATTTTGATGTTGTATTAATATGATCCTAGATTGTTTTTATGATATATGGATTTCTGACCAGCGTAATTGTTTCATTTATTTATTTGATTAATTGATATGGTGCTTGCTTTATGTAATTTCAATTAGACTGATTGGTAATTGGCTGTTAGTGAATGTTTGGATATTTAAACCGTCACTATACCGCCAACAAACTGTTTGTCTGATGAAGCGGTGTGCATACGCCGTGAAAGCGCTTACTGTAATAAAGGATTTTTATCTCAATATCTGAACCGAATGGTTTATCTGTTCTGATTTGGATTACATCTTTTTGACTAGCTGTTTGCTGCAGAACATCGTGTTACTTTGGGAACTATTATATTGATTTTGCCGCAGTGTTTTTCTTTCGTCACTTTAAAGGTATCTGAACTTTATGGTCGCATTGACTGTTGCCGTTGTTTTTTGATTTTCCTTTACCGGCAACAACCGGGCGTTTTACCGATTTCATTCAAAGACATTTGGTTTTTCGTTTCAAGACGAAGGTTGTTTTTTGAACTTTTGTTCTATATTTGATTAGGAAACGCTACTTTATATGCTTTAGATCTGCTCCTTCAGGGTACATTGGTTTCTGTGCATTTGTTTGGCATTTTGGGAGGATTCCTTCGATATATATGTATATATATATATATATATATATACATATGTATGTATGTATATATATATATATATATATATATATATATATATATATATATATATGTGTGTGTGTGTGTATATATATACGCATGTATATATATATATATATATATATATATATATGTGTGTGTGTGTGTATATCTATCTATATATATATATATATATATATTTATATATATATATATATATATATATATATATATATATATATATATATATATATATATATATATATATATATAGGACATCAGCGGTTGTGCAGCGGTAGTGTTGTTTCCTCACAGCAACAGGTTCTCCCATTCGATTCTTGGCTGGAGGCAGGGAGTGCCTTCTGTGTGGAGTTTGCATGTCCTCCCCACTGTTGGGTCGGTGTTCGAAAGACATGCGTAAACGGGTGTGCCTTTGTTGAAGGTTGAACTTCGAGCTGGCACCTTGGTGTTCGTGAAAATCTACTGCCAATCATTAGTGGACCGGAGTTCCGCTGTGGCGACCCCTAACCGGGAAAAGCCAAAAGACCAACATTATTTTGTTATAGGAAGGGTTATGTGTGATGTCATTAATAAACAGGAAGAAGAGAAGATGACCTGATCCTGAGCCTTGAGGGACTCCATTATTGAGAATGCATTTTGCAGTTCGTCTGAGTCGTTTTATTTCTTCCCTCAAAATTAGTTCCAATTCCACTTATAGTGGCATTATGGTCTTGATTTTCTCCTGCATCCCACTTGTTTTTACTGCTCATTTAGTTGCAGTAGATGGTGTAGTCATCTTGTATATTTATTACATTTGTGTACTGATTATTTATTTGCAGTAGACTGTGTAGTCATCTTGTATAATTATTACATTTGTGTTTGTATGCTGCATTTTTTTTCATTGAAGCTAGAATTCACACTTTGACTTGAAATGCTTTTACAATCTGTTTCTTGGTTTTCCCATTAAAAGTTTGCATGGTATTTCTCTCTTTGTACGCAGTAATTGAATACCTTACAGAACAAAGTTCAAAATGATGTTTCTCTAGAACAGTCAAACATAGTTGCCATTATATGAAGGGGAAAAACAGAGGCATAAAGGGCAGGTCTTGCATTATATATATGCTATCAGTAGGCTTTTAGCAACATCTGTGCAATACATTTAATAGAACTGCTGCTAGCAGCCATTTATCCAGCGTTAAGTTCTGACTCGTGCATTGTTTTGCATCAGAATAATCTGTTTAAGAATTCAAAATAAGTCCAAATGCTCACAGTATGTTTTCTAAATAATGGATGCAGATGATATTAGAGCCACAGTGACTGGTCAGTTAGAATATTTTGCCATTGTTATGTAAATCTTAGCAGACTATCTGATCAGTAGTTTTAACTTTCACTTACATTTAAAATATACAAGACAATAGATTTCCTGTTACTTTCTGTCTCTGCTAGCCGTATATTCTCGATATGTCTAGCACACATGCAGCAAGTCAGGCATAAATTATGTTTTGCAAAGTATTTGTCCCCATTGAATTATGTTTTATTATTATTTATACTTCTGTCTTGCCCATACTACGGCACCAACAGATAATTGCTTTTGTTTGCTGTACTTGTCATTCATATTTCAACAGGAAAAGATTTACATTTTGTTTAACTTTCTGATAGTGTAAGAATTTACCTGGAATTTACCAGGATCATAAATGTGTTTGTTTCCTTTCCCGTCATTGAAACCTGCTGTTACTTTAAAATGCTGACATTGCAGTTGGTTTACTTAATTTTTTGAATAAATAACCTTAAGATGTAAAATGTTAGTCCACTGTAAGTTTTAGAGAAACTATAAGGTTAGCTGTTTTTTTTTTTGCATTTAAATTAATTTACAGTGCTTCAATTAATATAATGAATCTAAATAAAATGTCTAGTATTGCTTTACTGAACAAAACAGACAAGAAAAATAATTAAATGCCTTACAAAGGATTGCGCACACATCAGCTCAAAATACCTTCCAAAGAAATGTATACACTAGCTGAGAAGGTTCTTCATTATATACTTTACTGGTTAACCATCCAGTACAATTTAACATGCATTTTGCACAGTAGGTAACATAGCACTTACCTCATGGTAATTCTACCACACAGTCATCTGAGGAGCAGATGTTTATCATTAACATTTTGTCTTTATTAATTTGTATTATTCATGCAGACAAAACTTCTCAATGGTCCCTGATTTTGGAGAATGTTCCTGATTTTGCCTCATATATTTGCTTTGTCTCTCTCAAATTTTTGATCTTCTGGTAAATCACTCATTGCAGTCAGTCAATGGCAGACATTAGAGTTTCATACCTCTTCTTATTCAAAATGCATGTTAATGCAAAACCTGTTGTTCTACGACCTTTTTATGAGTTAATGTTTAAAATTGTTTTCTGATTTTGTGCCTTTGTCCCTGATTCTTGTGCAAAGACGTTTATAGCTCTGAGTAAAACACTTAACCCTGTTATAAAGCTGTAGAGTTTTTTTCCTGAGATAAATGAAGACTGTGTATTAACCATCCATTTTGGTATAGGGGTATATTCTGGAACAGCATATTTTTCTAAAATACATATATGTAATACTTCATAAAATGTCAACAAATGCCATATGCTGAAAAGAAATGAACTCACATTCTGTGTACCCTGGAAAATTACAAATGATGTATTTTATGGTGTGGCGAGCAAGACCCCACATACTTAACATACAGGGTGCTACACCCCTTTCAAAAATAGCAGACTGAGGTTGCTGCATGTTGATGAAAACTGACAAACTTCAAAACAGCAACTCTTCCTAAATATTTTTAGAATACATTTGTTAAATGTGACATTTTATGGTGCAAAATGAGTTCCTATACAAAGAAAACCATAACAATGTTAATCATTATCGTCATGCAGTATACATATGCTTTCTTATGAACAATTTTTATTCACTCAGACATTATATAAATTGCTCAGTTCCTGCATTCCATTAAATCTCCCACCTCCTTTTTTATGTGTTATTGCCATAAATTCTGTTTATTTTTTATGAAATGTCCTTCCCCTTTCTAAAGATTCCCCCTCCAATTATTTTATCTCCTTTACAATATTCAGTGATTCAGTATATAGCTGAATTAGATTTTCATTTCCATTTTCTAGTAATTGGGATTTTTTGGCCATCATTAGCACTTATCTTAGTAAGACCTTACAATACTTAAGCACTTCAGAAGAGAATAAAGGCACATCGTGGTGAATGAATGCTCCAGACTAATATGCACAGTTTTTGTCAATATCCTATTCTTTTCCAGTACTCACATAGTCATAATTTGGGATTTACTGGCATTTTTCTAATAAATATTCAAGATCAGTGTCCCTGCTCATCGTATTTCCAGTATTTACAATCTACATGAAGAAAAATTCACTGAAGATTATATAGGGTGTGAAAATAGGGTATGAAAATATCTGCAGAAGCACTTCCATGCAAAACTACTAAAATTTCTAGACTTTGCAGTCCTTCCATTGTTCCTTTTCAATTATCATAATAGTATCACATATTGTGAGCCTAAGAATATAGCCAACATATTATCAGACAAGTTGAATGTTAACTTTACTCACCTACCCACATTGCTGCCTCTAGTATTCCTACAATTTCCCTTTCCTCTGAAACCATATTGGAAGATGTCTTAGTATCCCTGACAAATGCTAAGAATAATACTTCAGTAGGATCAGAAAACATACCAGTCCAGGCTACATTTTCATCAGTGCCAAGTATGCGCACACTGAGCCTCTACTTATGCTGTTCAGCCTTAGCCTGTCCACGGAGTTTTTGCCTTATGCCTGAAGAACAGTATCTGTGTCTCCTCCATGCAAGGGTGTCTCCTTTACTACCCTTGATAATTATAAGCCCACAGGCCTTTTATGTAAAGTCATAAAACATATCATCGCAGAGCTCATTTATGCAGATGTAGGCAACTTAACTGAGCTAGACCCCTGTGACAATAGGAGGTTCTGCCAGCACAGCTAGCTGGAATTTTGTAAATAATTATATGCCATTTGTGAATATTAAACTGATTTATACAAGATGCTTGTGTTACAAATGTATTAGAACTGTATGTCATATGTATTTCAAACTGATTTGTACAGATGTTAGTGCTGAAAAGGTATTTGTAAAGTTCTTGTATTTGAAATGTATCCACAGTGTGCCCTACTGGAGAGAGCAGAAATGTATATGCACCATTGTAACTGTTTAAATGTGTATGTTTTACAGAGGAAACTGGGAGACAGGAGGTTAACCTCAGTCCAGCAAACTTTAAAATATTTCTGAAATGAAATCACTTTACGGGCTAGGCCATAAAGATGCTATTTCACTGGTTTCAATGCAGCCAGAGACAATAAGTCTGTAATAGGAAGCTTTTTATATTGTCTTTGGGGTGAACTAATTACTACTGTGGAAGCATCGAGGTATGACATTGTTTTATGACTTCTAGCACCTGCCACAAATCTGAGCAAAAGCCCTTGTGTGTGCATTTTTACAAGTAGGTGCTAAATCCTGCCAGCTTCCAGCAAAGGGGGTTGCAATGGAACTAGAAGTCAGATGACCAGAAGTGATGTCATTCTGCATGCTATCCCAGAAGTAATATGTTAGGTATTATTTTGAGAAGTCTCTCAGTGAGACTGCGCATTCTGTATTCTGTCTTAGGCCTGACAACAAGAAGGACTGTTCACCACGTCATCTGCCTTGCTCTTTTAAGTAAGCAAGGAATAGTGATTATCTTAAATTCAGTCAGGAATATAGTGCAGCTTAGTCTAGATATTGTTTTTCCTTTGTCTGAACCAGTCCTTCAATGTTATTTTAAATATTTCCTGTAACTTGAACTCTGATTTCACTGTGAGTATATACTTAGTATTTTCTTGTTCTTTTATTATTTATTATTAAATATATTTAAACCTTTCATTGTGGCTGATTTTGTAGAGATATTAGTTTTGAGAGTACTTGCATATTTATTTGGTGACACTGTGTGGGCCACTCCTAATAGCCTTGCTCTTGGTCAAACTACCATCTGTATTAATATTAATTTCACTCAGTATATTGGGTACCCTTGGAAGAGCCTTAAGGTAGCTGGCATGAGTGTCTGGTAGCAGTAGTAACTACTTTATATTCTGGGCAAGAAGGGAGCATAGCTAGCAAACCTGTGCCATCCTTTCCCGTGTGTGTGTGTGTGTGTGTGTGTGTGTGTGTGTGTGTGTGTGTGTGTGTGTGTGTGTGTGTGTGTGTGTGAGTGTGTGTGTGTTTGTAAATCAGATCTGAAAGAGGGTGTGTATCAGCTACTTGGGCAGGGAGATGAAGTACTGGCTGGACAGAGAGGTTGCTGGAGGTCTTGACTTGGACACTTAGCTGAGGTCTCAATTCTATAGGTGTGCCAGTGGGGATTCTTACTAGGGATCTGGAGAAAGCAAGAGAGACCAGCCTGGGACTGACTGTGTTCCCTTTATGCTCTTAAGGAAAACTGTGCTTGATTGTGCTTGATGCAGAGAGCTGCATCTGGAGATACTGTGTGTGTACCTGTTATCCTGTCAGTGAACATCCTCCACTGGTGCCAGTGGTGAAGATTGAGGCTCCTTGATTACTGGCCCAGAGGTGGAGGGTCATTACATATTGGTGCCAGTGGTGAGGATTGAGGCTCCTTGATTACTGGGGCATCACAACCTCAATCAGTTTGGTTTTATGAAAAACTTGCTCTGTGTCCTGAACCTTTTAAGCTTCTTTGAAAAGATTACAGAGACTGTAAACAGTGGTCACTCATTGCATGTTGGTTATCTTGAGCTTGCCAAAGCTTTTAACACTGTCCCCAGTGTTGATATTGTTACTGAAAAATAGGCAAATTTAATGTAAGCTCCTAGCATGTGTGCTGGATTGCATATTGACTATCCAACAAATCCCAAGCCATGAAAGTTGTTGGTACAAGCAACTTTCACAGATCCCAGGCTGTAAAAGTTGCTGGCACCCTCTTGGAATATAAAATTGTGAGTACAGCATACTACACTGTCAGTGTTTGGCCCTCTCGTGTTTTGTATTTAGTTTGTAGATGTCCAAGCTAATATCCCAGAAGTGCGGTTGACCAAATTTGCTGATGACTTCAAGGTGGGCAATTTTACCTGTTCATACACTGATGCTAAACAGCTCCAACATGAGATAGAATATCTACTTACTGGTGTACAGAAAATGGTCTCAGACTAAGTGCAAGCAAATGCAAACTATTAACATTCTGTTAAAAACGCTTCCTCTATCTAATGTGTTATAAATGATGCTTTTGTTCAGTCAGAAGCAGCAATGAGAGACCTGGACAACATTGTCTCATTCAGTCAGTATATTTCCACTGTAGTCTGGAAGTCCTTTTAACTGGCCCATTTTATTTCCAAGGGAATATCTTTAAGATTTAAAGAAGCCTTCCTTCCACTGTACTCTTTCCTTATCACTTCCATCACTGAATATAGCTCTCCATTCATAGTGGAGGAGGGTGAACACTGTTTCCTCACAGCTAACACCTTTGGCTGACCAGATAAACACTACATCCTTTCTGCAGCTGCAAGAATCATTTGAACTCCTTCCAGGCAGATCTGAGGAAATTTCTTTAAATTAGGCTTGCTATCTTTAGCGAAGAAAGAGGAAGTGATAATGTGCTAAGTTTATTCCTGAATAAGAATTCCAGAAGGGCTTCTCTGCAACACATTTTGGACTGGTTAAAATTGTGGGGGCATATCAAGGGGGATGTCATTTATAGTCAAGAATGAAGTAAAAAAAAAAACTAGAAATGTGGTCAAGGGTGAGAAGGCAACTCAAGTTTGAAGTTTTTGAATTAAGATTTCGGGGAATTTGTTCAGGAGGTGCAATGTTTGATGGTAGCTTCCTCTCCACTTTTATGTTGTCTGCATAAACAGCATGAAAAACATTGTTGATTATGTACATATAGGGATTCCTATTACAAGAACAAAAGTTCACTACTTCGAACTTGTAATAGGAAGCCTCACTTCTGCGAACGTTCACTTTAACGAAAGTGAACTTTTGCATAAGTGCACTTCACCGAAAACAACGCAGCAGAGTGGAGGACATAAAAAACAAGCTAAGTCCTCCACTATGGTGCGATAGTCACGGACCTTAGGGTTAGGGCACGGGTTAGGGTAAGGGGATAGTTAGTAAAGCTATCACCTTACCCTAACCGCTGCCCTAAACCTAAGGTTCGTGACTATCGCACCATAGTGGAGGACATTGCTATGTCCTTCACTGCGCTGCAGTCGTCACGGACCTTAGGGTTAGGGCTCGGGTCATGGTAAGGGGATAGTCCTAAGGGCTATCCCCTTACTATGACCCATGCCCTAACCCTAAGGTCCGTGAGTACTGCACGGAAGTTCAGTACAACACCCGATCTGAAGTAGTTACTTCATTTGCTCTGCAACCTGTGGGTATCAGATCCAACCTCGGATCCGAGCCGGCAGCTTTCCAAGCTACAAGATCCGAGCTCCTAGCTTCTCCCCTACCCATAATCCCCTGCTATGTGCTGTGTTACCTCAGATCGTTTTTTGCCGCGGCTGAAGTAGCTACCTTTGAAGAGCTTCTTGGCTATTGGTGAGATCGAAGCTTTTTTGTGATTTTTGGGATAAAATTTCTTATTTTATTTTTCTTGTTGAGAGAGTGTGTAGTTAGAATATAGTTTTTGTTTATCTCTAACTAGTTAATTATAGTTTCCCGTGTATCACCCTCCCCCCCTTAGTGTTTGGGTGTGTTTTGTGTGAGTACTGTCATGGCGGAAGGGCCTAAAGCAGTTTTCTCAAAGTGTACTGAGTGTGGCCATAAGCTTTCACCGGCGGATGGCCACACTCAGTGCATTTTATGCTTGGGGGCGGCCCACTTATCATCGGCCTGCACAATCTGTGTGGCCTTTAACCCTCTAGCTCTCAGGGACAGGAAGAACAAGCTGATCCTGGCAGGCTTGTTGCCACAGGAATCGGCTTCTTCTTCCTCTCCCTCTCAGGCGCAGGCTGCCTCGGCAGCCCCCGTGCCTTCTGTGCCCCCGACTCAACCTGGGATTCAACCTCCCTCTTTGGTTTTGAGTTTGGGGGACTCTTGTACCTCTTCTTCTAAGGAGAAGAGGCACAAGGACAAGGGACATGGGCCTCACAAAAGGCGGGCTGAGACTCAACCCTCAGTCCTGCCGTCTAAGCTGGCTAAGTCTCCCTCGAGGGTCTCCGGATCCTCCCCCTCTCGGCTCAGTTCACCTTGCTTTTCGGAGCCGGAGGAGGAGTATTGGTCTCCCTCGAGGTCGTTGAGGCGGCCCTCCCGGCCCGCCTCGACGACTTCTTCAAGGTCCACCAGAAGCCTCACCGAAGCGGACATGGATAGGATGATGCGCCGATTCATCCAGACCCAGATGCAGATGGGGGTGCTCTTGCCTCCCCCCCTCTGGGGGGGGGGAGTGCGGCCCCCATGTTTGCTCCGATCACTCCTTCTCCGAACCGCTTTCGGGTCTCGGAGTCATCGGATCCGGGCCCTTTTGGAGACGGGGATTCATCAGCGCCAATAGCTCCGGTCGCTTCGACGCCGACTGTGTCTTTGAGTTTGTCGGATTCGAGCTCTCGGGGCTGAGGGCTGAGCATCGGATCCAGGGGAGCTGGTGTGTCTTCGGCTCCGTTGGGTTCAGAGCACACCTTTCTCTCGGCTCTGGCTGCATCAGCTCCGACCCCGATCCCTACCTCGGAGCCGAGGAGATTGCTCTCTGAGTCTGGCGAGAGTAGTTCTCCTTTGGCTTTTGAGGTAGTGGAGAGGGTACTGTCGAGGACCTCCAGGCCCCCAGTTCGGGCTTTGGATCCTCCCGTACCCCCACTGCATGTGGGTCTATCCTCCATCATCCAACCATCGGGACAGCCTGCTCAAGCTCTCCAGTTGGTTCCCTTGGAGGAACAGGACCCTGTTGACGAGCCCTCTTCGGATAGTCCCACCGAGGAGGTTCCTCGTAAACATCGGTGCAAGAGGAGGCACCTGGACTCCCCTGAGTCCGTCACCACCGACATGGATTTAGATGATGGGGAAGATTCCCCAAGGTCACCCCCTGAGGATGTCTCCTTTGGAGACATCATGGAAATGTTGCTTATTAGAGGGGGATGGTCTGCCCAAAAACCTTCCATGGATGAATCCGTGTTCCTGGAGGCATTTGAGGCAGGCACTTCTACCTCCTGGGTGTCCCCTCCGGCTGACCCCCTGGTAGAACTAATTACTACCAGGGTGTGGAAGGAGCCCAACACCGTGGAGCCTATCCCGAAATGACCCGACAAGATCCTTAGCCCCCCATTGGATAGACAGTCTTGGGCCAAGGGATCTCCCGTGGATGCCATGTTGGTTTCGGCCACCACCAAGAGGGAATTCACGCAGGAGAGTTCTTCGGTTCACCCGCCAGATAAGGAATCTCGAGCGCTGGACCGCATTGGGAAACGGATGTTTGCTTCAGCGACCTTTTCGATAAGGGCGCTGAACTATATGGCACATACCATTAGGCTACAGCGAGACTTGATTAAGGAATATGCTGCAGCCCCCCCCCCGGAGTCCATGTCGGTCGAGGACAAGAAAGGTTTCTCGACTCGTATGGCCACTCTGAAATCCATTTCTAACACGTCCATGCAGCTACTCTCCCATGCTACGGAGGGAGCTGCTAGGGTCAGCGGAGCTGGGGTCGTCTTGCGACGTCACTCCTGGCTCCGTCTTTGCAATTTCACGGATCCCTTCAAGGCGTCCTTCGCGAATGCGCCCTTTGACGGGACTTCGCTCTTTGGCAAGACCGTTCACGAGACGTTGGTCCAAAGCGAGAAGGACGGAAAGACGCTGTCTGCCATCGGAGTCCGCTTCTCTAATCCCCAACGATCCTTTTCAAGGAATCAGAGGGGACAAAAGAAGCTGTGGTTCCGTAAGTCTCAGCAATCCCATCCAGCTTCGGACCCCTCGTCCTCTAGAGGCAGAGGAGGACAAGGTGGACGCCGGCCCAGAGGCAGAGGGGGACCACGTAACTTCGGGTTGAGGGAACCTTTCCCGGACAGACCTGCGCAGCAGCCCTGAGGGCTTACCCGACTGCCTCTCTCTGGAGGCAGTAGGGGGGCGGTTGTTGGAGTATCTGTCAAATTGGGAGTCCATTACAACAGATCAATGGGTGCTCCTTATCATATCCAGAGGTTATTCCATCCCCTTCATAAACCCACCCCCCCAAGACCAGACGCCTCCCCGATGTTCCACCCGATCAGAGGGAGGCAGCGGCTTCAGAGGTCCTGAAGTTGCTAGAAAAAAGAGCCATCCAGCCCGTCCCCCCAGACCAGTCCAGATTGGGCTATTACTCCAGGTTCTTTTTGGTGCCAAGAAAGACAGGGGACCTAAGACCCATACTAGACCTTTCCGCTTTGAACCTGTTCATTCCCAAGGAAAAATTCCAGATGGTCACCCTCCAATCAATTCTACCCCTCCTGTGGAAGAACGACTGGATGTGCTCTATAGACCTCAAGGATGCGTACTACCACATATTGATGTACAGATGATCCAGAAGGTTTCTCCGCTTCCGGCTGGGAGCCAGTCATTATCAGTTCAGGGTTCTTCCGTTCGGCCTCACCTCAGCCCCCAGGGTGTTCACCAAAGTTATGGCAGTGGCTGCAGCCCACCTGAGACTTCAAGGCATTCAGGTCTTTCCGTACCTAGACGACTGGCTCCTTACCGCCACCAACAGGCATCAACTCTGCATGGCAAGAGATTATGCTCTGACCCTTGTCCAGAGCTTAGGCATCTCAGTGAACCTACAGAAGTCCTTTTTTTGCCCCGTGCAGGTCCTGGAGTTCATAGGGGCCAAGTTAGATACCCGCATCTCTCGTGCTCTGCTAACTGCGGACAGGCTCAGCAGCTTGTCGTTTTAGGTACTAACCCTTCTTCAGAGTCTGGCGCCGGCGGCGGAATTAGTCCTGAGGGCACTAGGATCTATGGCAGCAGGGATCGGTCTCTCCCTCCACGCTCGTCGGTGGATGAGGGTTCTGCAGTGGACCCTTCAAGTTCAGTGGTCTCTACTACTCCATCCGTTGAACACTCCGATTCCACTGAGCAGAGTTTGCAAGGACTCCCCTCTTTGGTGGCTCCACTCTCCAGAACTGAAGGAAGGGAAACCCTTTGTCGTCCCTCCCCCCCAAGCCACGCTGACCACGGATGCTTCTCGCCTCGGGTGGGGGGGGGCATTGTTCGGGCAGAACCGTCCAAGGCACGTGGACTCCCCTAGAGACTGCTTTGCACATCAATGTCCTAGAGATGAGGGTGGTGCTTCTAGTGTTGCAAGCTCTCCACGACCTTCTACCTCTGGGGACTGTTGCAATCCAGACGGACAACATGTCAGTAGTCTGGTACATAAACAAACAAGGAGGAACCAGGTCTTACCCCCTTTGTCGAGAGGCTATGAGAGTTTGGGAATGGGCGATATCCACCAACTGTTTTCTGGTAGCAACGCACATTCCGGGACAGTCCAACATATTAGCGGACAAACTGAGTCGAGTGATTCTCACTCTGTACTAGTGGTCTCTCAATCCATCAGTTGTGAAGCAGATCTTCCGCAAATGGGGTTGGCCTCGCTGCAATCTTTTTGCTTCTCCATTAAACACAAAATGCAGCGAGTACTTCACAATACTTCCCCCCGAAGGTGAGAATCCCAGAGACGCTCTAGTCCATGCTTGGCCTCCCGGTCTACTTTATGCTTATCCCCCCCTCCCACTTATGACGAAGTTCATACAGAAAGCCCGTCGGTTGGGGAGCAGAGTTATCCTCATAGCCCCATTCTGGCTTTGCCAGGTCTGGTTCCCTTACCTGCGGTCTCGCAGTGTGACTCCTCCATGGATACTGGATCCCATTCCAGACCTGATTTCACATCCGGCATTATTCCAAACCCCGAACCTGGTGAACCTCAAGCTTGCGGCTTGGTTGATCCAGTTCCACTGATGGCAAGGACTCCCAGTATCTCATCTCTTGTGAAGGCCATTCTAGTCGCGGCTAATAAACCGGCTACTAGGAAAATTTACAACAGCAAATGGAAACATTTCTCCGTCTGGGCTAAAGACAGGGGCTTGGATCCATTTACAGTTCCTATTCCGACTATTCTAGACTTCCTGTTGCTGATTTTTAGGCAGGAAGCAAGTGCTTCTACAGTTAAGGTGCAGTTAGCAGCCATCTTCCATTTCCATGTTGGAGATGGATTAAGATCCTTGGCTTCTACAAAATTATGCAAAACCTTCTTGCGGGGCATTTTCCTTTTGAAGCCTCTTGTGAAAGTGGCGGTGCCCCCGTGGGATTTGACCTTAGACTTACAAGCCCTAACCCTTTGAGCCCGCGGCTTCGGTACCGTTAAAATTCTTGTCTTGGAAAACGGCTTTTTTGGTGACCATTATTTCGGCCAAAAGAGTTTCAGAACTTCAAGCATTGTGTATGAAACATCCTTATCTCATTTTTCACAAGGATAGAGTGTTCCTCAGGACTAATCCGTCGTTCTTACCTAAGGTGGCTTCGGAGTCAAATATCAATCAGTCAGTAAATTTACCCTGTTCTTCCCAAATTTTCAGAATAGAGGGGAATACAAATTGCATAAACTGGATGTACACAGACAACTACATTTTTACTTGCACAGGACTAAAGATTTTGGCAAGTCGGACCAGTTGTTTGTGTCATTTGCTAAATCGGCCATGGGTAAGGCCATTTCCAAAGTGGCTGTAGCATATTGGATTTGTCAGTGCATAGTTCACGGGTACATATCTTCAGGTAAACTGGCTCCTATTGGAATTCACGCTCATTCTATGAGGTCTATGGCCACCTCAGCAGCCTTCTGGTCCAGGATTCCCTTGGACGACATATGTTCAGCAGCTACCTGGTCCTCTTCTCATATGTTTATTTCTCATTATAAGCTGGATATGATATCGAGAGCTAGGGCTTCCTTTGGCTCTGCGGTGCTTCAGAATATCCTTCCATAAAGGCCACCCAGGTTTTTTCCTAGGTAGCTGGGGACTCTGTCCCACAGGTTGCAGAGCAAATGAAGTAACTACTTCAGATAAAGAAGTTATGTACTCACCATAACGTTCCATCTGAGTAGGTACTTCATTTGTCTGCAACCGCCCCCCCCTGCCATCCCCCGAACCTTGTCGGGACTTCTGTCCACCTAAGTTTTTTCTCCTGTTAGAAGAGTAGGTTTGGTGGTGTTCCCTCTATCGAGGTTTGGAGTTGTGTAAGGGGCAAAAACCGATCTGAGGTAATACAGCACATAGCAGGGGATTATGGGTAGGGGGGAGGAGCTAGGAGCGCGGATCTTGTAGCTTGGAAAGCTGCTGGCTCGGCAGGTTGCAGACAAATGAAGTACCTACTCAGATGGAACATTATGGTGAGTACATAACTTCTTTTTCGTTGTACTGAACTTCACGTAAGTGCACTTTTGATTAAGTGCACTTGCACTGCAGTGAGCATTCCATGCACTATTTCGAATTAGTGAAAATTCGATCTAGTGTATGGAACCCAGATATACATGTTAAATAATTAAAGACCTAGACTGGATCTCTGAGAGACTCTGTAGGTAAAAATTTCCATTTTCATTGTAATCAATCCATTTCATTTATTGTGTGTCTGTTAGTCAGCCAACTACTTATCCAACAGACAAGATTATCTTATATACATAAAGTAACTACTTTTTAATTTAGTAGCTAATGATTTATGCTTTCAAATGCATTGAAGAGCTCAATATAAACAACATCTCAGAATGCCTTGGATCATGGGTGATATACTGCTGTAAAACATTTGATAGCAACTAGTTGCCAGTCTTACTTTAACATAAGCTTGCTGTGAAATATTTGCTAATCTGTTTTCATTTAGTTATTTAATAAACTGCTATAAAACAAGCTTTCCAGTAGCCTCCCAGTAACAGATAAAAAGACAAATATGTTTATAATTCCTATATTACTTCTGCAATCTTTATATTTATAAATTGGTTTAAAAATTACTATTTTTTTAAGTTAAAGCAATAATGCATTGTTTATAACTTTTTTAGTGATTACACATAGTCCGTTAAGTTTATTTATTTATTTATTTTTATTTATTTAACATTTGTTAACTGGGAAAGTCCGACTTGGAACAAAGCCAATTTTCAAGCGGAAGCCCGGGGAGAAATGTTCCAGATGCATGTCTTTGTAACGTGGGAGGAAACCAGAGCACCTGGAGGAAACCCATACGAATGCAGGGAGGACATGCAGACTCCACACAGAAGGCACCCCAGCCGAGAATCAAACTGAGAAACTCTTGGTGTAAGGTGATAACGCTACCGTTGCACCACTGCATCTTTCCATATCTTTCCTTTTGATTTGTTGAATTGTAATGGGTTCATAGTTAAGTACTAGGGTAGCTGCCCTTGTGGGCCATTTTGAACCTTGCCAGTTTCCCTTTTTGGCTCTAACTATCCTATCACATTTGATTAGAGGGTGGCATTATCCACTACATGGTTGATAATTGCATATTACTCGTAATGAGAATAACTGGGATCATACCATAATAATTTAAGGGGACCCATGCATAGGATAAAGCATTTTGGAGCTGCCTTTGTCCATTAGTAGTACAGGGGACAGTCCTGGGATACATTTTCTGTTTCCCATCCATAGATCCAAGTTGTACTTGAATATGGGAGAGATGAACACTGTTTTATGTAGATGGGGAGTTTGTACCTGAGTTGCATTATCCACTGCAAGATATCCCTGTCCATCCAAACCATTCTGTTGATATGACAGAAGACGTTTAGATCTCTAAACCGAGTATTTCTGATGCTACTTGACTTGCTGAAGTGCACTAAACCCATCAGTACTGGACTGGTAGATGTCTTGTATGCTAGACAGCAGTCATCTCTTAACAGTCTTTAGGATATTGAGTATAGTGGTAGGGCTTTGAGTCAGTCCATGTAAGACATGTTGTTTAGGTCTTGTATCCTTTTAGTAAGGTATCTCTGTGAGCGTTCCAATTGTTGTGTCCGAACAGATACATGCCAAACTGGGCATTATATTTAATGACTGACCTAATGAGAGCTGAGTAAAGTAGGACAGTGACATTCCTAGATTTAGACACACTTCCTTTGTTTATAAGCTGTGCAATATGGAATGAATAGTAATAATTAATGTATTAATAATATATAATATAATAGTAGTAGTGAATTAACTTTATTGGGTAAGTTGCTAATATCTGGGCTGTGAAACAGATGGACCTATGAAAAGACTGATAGGCTGCTAAAATAGCATAAGTTTATTATTTTTAGTATAATATTGTTTTACCTAAATTACTTATTTATATAGTTTTTAAATGGATTATGTTTTCTTTTTGTTATAGTTACAGTTAATGGCTAGATATTCCTCAAAATGTCAGTATTTTTTAACACTATACTTGACATCCCTTTTAACCAAGGCGTATACTCAGGTTTGAAACTTTTTACCATTAACTGTTTATAGTAAGAGTTTTTCCTTCCTTTTGATAATCCATCTGTCTTTATTTCCATTACCAGGAATTTTCATTTTTATATGCTCACTCTAAGTGTAGATAAGGCATTCTACATCCTTTGTTTACCCCCCTCCCCCCAAAAAAGCCTCAAAAAGTAATTTTTTAAAATCCAGAAGGATCATTTTATATTTTGCCTGGTAACGGAATTTATTCAAAGTGATTGTCAAAGTGCTGCATATTAGTAAAATACACACACACACACATATGTATGTATATATATATATATATATATATATATATATAAGAGCAATCTGTTCCATTGAATGTTTATTTTGAAACACTAATCACTGCATATTTGTTTTGTTGAACATGCAGTGCTGCTAGTGTGAGATCATCAGACATGGGGATGAGGGACTTTTTACTTTTCTGTACTGTTGTGTGATCCTAGAATTGGTATACATAAATAGCATGAGATCTGGGGGGTTCTGGTTCCCATATTGAGGAGTGCAAGGGACTTCACTACTGGATAACACTATTTTATTTTGATTTGTGCCATTGTTGATTGTGCAGTCAGTTAAAAAGTGATTCTGCATTTTGGCTGCTTGAGTATTGGTAATACATTCATATGTACAACAGTAGTTGCTTATTCTTGTGTATAAATTATTTGTTATTGACTACTTATAATAGATTTTTTTTTATTGATGGCCTGTATTGTCTTGATATTTTATTTCTGTTACCAGTTATTTTCTTCTTTGATCTCATTTGTTTGCATGGATTACATTTTAAGGTATTTCACGTTTCTTGATTATTTTCCCAAAATAGTCACTTTTCTAATTCCATTTTTTGACCCAGAAGGTCCTTTTTAACTTTTGTATAATAATGCAGTTTACTTTGATTTCCAATGTAGTTATTTGAATATTGTTAGTATATATACCGCTCTTAGCAGCGGTAGCTGAGTGATCAGCTCCTGCTAAAGGTTGAAGTATTCCATAGTTTACACAGTGATTCATTTTGGTGATCCATAGAACCCAAGGACATTTCTCTCTCTCTCTCTGCTTGGAGATGTGATACGTTGATGTAGGTTTTCATCTTTTAAATTAAAAATGAATATATTATATTTTCAGTGTAACATTACTGTCATATAATGCCAAGGAAATTACCCCCCTTGTGATGATTAAATCCACATTCTCTTCCATTAAACAAGAAGTGACGGTATATAGCTTCGTTCAAAGCAGCTGTCAATGATATTCCATTCCTTTTTAGATAGACTGATATTACACATTTTTGGTTTGTATTAAGAGTGTTATTGGTATAAAAAGACTCAGTTTATCCAAGTCAGCCACTGTAGTTTTTAGAGATCTGTACATTCCTTTTGTTTCTATCCAAAAGTCTCTTAAGATGACTACTAAATAGAAAAACTCTTAAAAGTGCTGAAAAATTAAATTAAGTATGTTTATTAAAGCATACAGTAAATATATAAATTCAAAAACAAATGTTAGTGCTTTCCTGCTAATATTGTGCTTCATCAGATGTATAAGACCTCACTTAATAGTAGGCTCAGAGCTTAAGTTTTATTAGCATAACCAATGACTTCAGGCTAACATTGTTATTCAGGTCTGAGCAACTAGAAACCCCAAATAATAAACTGTCTATAATACTTTGGATTCCAACGTTCCATTGCTGTCTGTATGGCTTGAATCGGCATGTTTATGTATGCCATGTACACAAAAAAAAAGATGAAAATGGGGAGATGCTGAGAGTTTAAGATTTAAATGTTTACTTTGATTAGCTCATTTTGTTCTTGTTTTAAAAAAACATAAACCAAAATAAAATGTTGTGATATATCCAGAGGGGGAAAACAAACAGTCCTAAAGAAAATGTCAACCACACTTTTAGTTACTTAAGGGATTTTTGTCTGTTAAGAGTTTGGGTTTCCTCAGAAACAAACAGATAAATTGAATTATTAAAGAAAGTTAAAATAAATATAGATCACCTTGTGAACTAGTCATATGACATCCAATAACACAAGAAAGTGCAACATAACAATACAGAAATCTTACTAAAACACATCAGATATCTTATTTAAAATACCTTATTATCCAAAACTGATGTTCAGTGTAATTGACTTTTTATGTATATTTTATAGCTTTTCTGATTGAAATTTTAAGATGCTATTAGTGTTTATAATCGGGTCTATATTATATCATTGGCTGCTTAACTTTTTGAATGCCTAAACATCGACAGCTAAGGGTCGAAAATTTACAATGTCGAATGACCATTTAAGCAAATTCTTTCATTGGAAAGAATTTGCTTGACCATGCCAAACTAAAATAAACTTCCAAGCCATAACAAAGTGGGGGACTTTGCCCCCTCACCCCTCTAACTAAATATACCAACTCCGAGATCGCTGTACATTGGGGAAAGGACAAATTCCCGATAATGGCCAAGCAAATTATTTCCCAATGAAAGAATTTGCTTAACTGGCCATTAAACATTGTAAGTTTTTGACCTTAACTGTCGAAGTTTAGGCGTTCGACAAGTTAAGCAGTCAATGATATAATATAGACCCTTATAATCTATGTCCAGTGATATGCTTATGCTAACGGTGGGAATACATTATAATTTGAAATGTATTAAATGCCATTTACTGAATGACTCGTGTGCTAATGTTTCCTACATGATATGATCATCTTTCCTTATCCTCCTGCTCTTGAATCTCCCTGCAAAAAGGTGCTCCAATTGCCCATTCTAGCAACAACAGATAAAAACACATTCAACTCATATGCAGGAATGACATGTTCTAAAATTTTCTATGTGACGCCTGTTTCTTTCCTAGGACTGCTACTCCTTTAATCTCCCTCCAAAAAGGCGCTCCAATTAGCCATTCTAGCAACAACAGATAAAAACACATTCATCTCATGTGCAGGAAAGACGTGTTCTAAAATTTTCTATGTGACGCCTGTTTCTTTCCTAGGACTGCTACTCCTTAATCTCCCTCCAAAAAGGCGCTCCAATTGGCCATTCCAGCAAAAGCAGATAAAAACACATTCATCTAATCTGCAGGTCCTTAAGATTTGTATTTTGTATTACTTGCTTTTATTTCCCATATTGAGTTTTGTATTAATTGCATTTATTTCCCGGTTTTAGCCGCACAGCACTGAGGCGCGTTGGCTCCGCTTCCCCATTCCCCTTTCTCTCTTATTTCCCTTCATAGTTCTCCTTCTCTAGTGTCTTACACAGCGCATAGCCTTGTCACTTCAGCTCATTCTAAAACACTCCCTATTAACCCGTTAAGGACTTTGGCTAAGTTCTGCTTTATAGATATATTCTATTGACTCATTATATAAATATATACAGCAGCTTACTGTAATTGCTTCTCTGCAGCTTCCTTTTACCTCTAACTGTTTAAAATAAATACCAACAAAGTAGTCCAAGGAACCCGACACTTACTGATGAACACAAGACCAAAAGTATTCCCAGGACAAAACCACGATCCAATGTAGTACACAATAACTCCTTTTATTGTAACACAGTAAAATGGTTGAGCACTTTCATCTACCCAACGTAGATTTCATCAGAACACTTATACATTCGAAATCTGCCAATTATATACTTTTAAATACCCGCCTTTTACACCACCTGATCAATTAACTATTATTAAATTTTAAAAACATAATACAACAGTACATAAAATCAATATAATCATAACACCACTAATTAATATAATTATAATTAAATCTGTCCCCTATTTCAAAGCACAGTCTTGTCTATCTAAGGGTATATTTGTGTGTATTTAATACATAGAACCAAGAATAAAAAAATAATAAAATAATAAAAACCCAAGCCATACCGTTACATGTTGACAGTGTATAATATAAGTTAGTACTAAAATGGCATAAAATATTTCATTGTATTTTATATATGAATATATAAATAAATAGCCTATAAATTACTTAAAAAATACTTATATAAATAGATGAATATCTGAAAAATTAATACACTTCTGATAGAGATTTAATTTCTAATAAGGGGTTTGGTAGGAACATATTCATTTATACCAGGGGGACTGGCTGCATTAAGTCTAATTTGCCATTTAATTTCTTTTTCCCCCAGTATAGCTTTAATGTTACCTCCCCTTGGGTTAATGTTAACCATTTCCAATATAGCAAATCTGAAGGAATCACAGCCTACACTACTAGCTAAATGTCTGTAAAGGGCATTGTTGATGTCTTTCTTCTTTATACAATAAAGATGGTCATAAATTCTATTACGTAATCTTCTGTCAGTCTTTCCAGCATAAAAACTAGGACAGGAAGTGCACTTCTCTAAATACACAACATGTTGGGACTGACAATTTCCTTTGCAAAAAAATATCCTACTTTTTATATTGTTATCTAAACTAATGCTCTCCGTCTGCAGTATAAAGGAACATTGATGGCAGTGTCCACATTTCCTAGTCCCTTTCATGTCATTCTTCACAGCATGATTCCTATAGTTGGACCTAACATCAATCATTCTTTTAAAATTCATCCCTGTTTTACAGACATAGGTAGGTCTCTCACCTAATTTCTCACATATTCCTTCGTCACTTGTAAGTATATTCCAGTTACTGTCTATAATCTTTCTAACTTCCCCTACATGTTGTCCATATTTAAAATGCATGCCCTTTGATATTGTTCCCCTGTTTTGTTACATCTGTTTACATTGAGTGAGGAAAACCCTTTTCCTAGGACTGGTGGGTATTTGTTGCCCCATTCTCTTATGACAAATTCAGTCACGTCCTTTATCATATGTTCAGGGTAACCTCTTTGTCTGAATAGATTACCAATGAATGCCATTTCAATGATCATGTCTTCCCTAATAGATGTCATCCTAGCCGCCCTTATACACTGTCCTTTTATTATACTACGTTTCTGTGTATAGGGATGGTTACTAGAGAATTCCAGATAGGCATTACAAAATGTATCTTTTCTAAAGATCTTGGACTGAAAGGTGTTTCCGTCAGTAAATATGTAGGTATCGAGATAATTAATCCCTGTCCTACTAATATTGTAGGTAAATTGTAAATACGGGGTACTATCATCGATATAATCAATGAATTGGAATAAATTCTCCTCTTCCCCCTTCCAAAGTATAAATAAATCATCCAGATACCTTACATAACAACATATGTGTTCTTTCCAGGGTGAGTCCATAACAAATTCCTCCTCCCAGTCCAATAATACCAGATTGACGTATATGGGGGCACATGCCGCCCCCATAGCTATGCCTGCTATTTGTTTGTAGTACTCCCCCTCAAAATATATGAAATTGTTATTGAGTACTATGTTTATAAATTCTGATAATAACTCTATCTTCTCCCAGTCTAATTCACTATGCTTATTCAGACTATTGATAAATCTGGTCACCCCTTCAACTTTTGGTATACAAGAAAACAAATCTTTTACATCGATAGTGACAAATAATAAGTTAGGATCCCATATTTCTTGTTTGAACTTCCCAAAAAACTCCCAGGAATCTCTAATAATGTGTGATATCTTGGAATAAATATGTTTTAACCATTGATCTATAACTTTACCGAAGGGAAAAGCTTTACTTCGACTTCCAGAAATAATAGGTCTGAAAGGAGGGTCACTGATATTTTTTTGTAGTTTAGGGATACCTACTATGGTTGCTAAGGTAGGGTACTCAAGTTTCAACAAATTGTACAAATCTTGATTAATTCTGTCATCCAATAAAAATTCTTCCAAGTACAAATCAATGCTTCTATGAGCAATATTGATTTGGTTAATAGAAAATGCCTCATATTGTTCAGAATTATTCAAAATATCAAATATTTTAACTATATAGTTGTCCATATCATATAACACTACTCCACCCCCCTTGTCTGCAGTCATGATTCTGATTTTATGAGTGTTGAATGAATCTAATAGTTTATCAACAACTGTACTCCACTGACTGGGACCTCCTGATTTTTTTAGAGTATTGTGAAGTTCATAAATTTTCTTACTCACCACATTCTCAAAGGTTATTAAGGTGTTGTGAATGGGTGGAGTAAAATTACTTCTTTTCCTTAGACTATCTACATTATTTTTGTTTTGAATACTATTCTGAAAAAATATACCCAAATTTAGCTTTCTTAAGTATAGCTTGACCTCTACCAAGGTATCCACCAAATCAAAAGACTTCCTAGGAATAGGTTCATAGGTTCATAGGTTTATACTAGGCTATCTGCCCTAAGGCATTTATAAGCTCAGCCTACTATTGTAGGTTTACGCCACGAATTTCATACCTTTTGAAAATATTTCAAAATGTTCAATACTCACTGGATATTGAGTGTAATTATAGATTTTAAAATCTCCTAAACTGTGTAATACCCCATCTGTAACCATAATATCCATAGGTGGACTAGTAGATGTTATAGGTGGACTAGTAGATGTTATAGGTTCTTGTAGGAATTCCATTTTCCTCTTTCCCCTTGTCTCCACCGAGGTGCTTGCCATCTGCGGTTCCCCCTCCCATTTTGTTCCTCTACTAAAAAATCTTCCCCTTGTTCACCCTCTTGGAAAAAATCATCTCTGGCATGGTTCACATTTCTATCTCTATTAGTCCTATTAACTCTTATATGCCATTTATATGCTGTTTGATTTTCATACTGTTTTGTGTCCCTTAAAAACTTTTTGCATTTCCTATCAAAGAATTTTTTACAGCTACTTTTGGCATAATGAAATTGCTTTGCATGTAGTTTTTCCCATTGTGGGAACAATAAGTCATTAGTTATGGAAATATTTAATTCTTCGACTTCTTTCAATAATAAACTCAGTTTGTTGTCATTACAAGAAATAATAAATTCCATAAACTGCTTACCAGAACTATCAAACATATTATTACATATCCTAATATTAACCTCATTTAATTCAACTCCAATGGGCTGTTTAAAAAAACGTAAACCCATTGGAACAATGCCACTGTCAACACATTTACACAAGTATAAATTGTCCATTTGTAAGGCTTTAATCTGGTTCAGCTTCTTTCCAAAATTAAAAATCATGTCTTTTAAAGTAAAACTTTGTTGTTATTACTGTTATCTTTACAGTTTTCCACCGAACGAAAGTCATATGGCATCTTTAAAAATTTGTCTATACTGAAAGCACAATCATTAGACATACCCTCATGAAAATCCGGCAACTGCCTTCTATTATTAGTATCAGTCTCCTTAGTTGTCACCTTGTTTGAACCCACTAGCGTTGAGTAGGTCCTGGTGGGTTGCGTGCGCTTAGGTTTGGCTCCCGATAAGATGTAAATGTCCTCAGAAACGTTACTGAATACAGTAGAAAGATTAAAATGCCTCACGTTGTCATTATCGGTACCTTTCCCTTGAGAGGTGCGCTTGAATTGAGAAAAAGTCTTTTCCAACGCTCCCTGTCCATTCGGTATCTCGTCGAGGCTTCCACTTCCAATAATGGAACGTGGTGATGCCATCCCCTCTGGCTCTGCATTCTCTGGTACAGGGTTGCGTATAGTCGTAGGCGGAGTCATCAATTCCAATAGTCGGGTGATTTCACCCTTTAAAATTACCAATTCAGAATGTATCTTGTCCACTTCGTCTCTCCTGACAGGTGAGAAATTACAGGATATGTCCCCAATGGAATCCATGGTAAACGACAAACACCAACAAAGTAGTCCAAGGAACCCGACACTTACTGACCAACACAAGACCAAAAGTGTTCCCAGGACAAAACCACGATCCAATGTAGTACACAATAACTCCTTTTATTGTAACACAGTAAAATGGTTGAGCGCTTTCATCTACCCAACGTAGATTTCATCAGAACACTTATACATTCGAAATCTGCCAATTATATACTTTTAAATACCCGCCTTTTACACCACCTGATCAATTAACTATTATTACATTTTAAAAACATAATACAACAGTACATAAAATCAATATAATCATAACACCACTAATTAATATAATTATAATTAAATCTGTCCCCTATTTCAAAGCACAATCTTGTCTATCCTAAGGGTATATTTGTGTGTATTTAATACATAGAACCAAGAATAAAAAAAATAATAAAAACCCAAGCCATACCGTTACATGTTGACAGTGTATAATATAAGTTAGTACTAAAATGGCATAAAATATTTCATTGTATTGTATATATGAATATATAAATAAATAGCCTATAAATTACTTAAAAAATACTTATATAAATAGATGAATATCCAAAAAATTAATACACTTCTGATAGAGATTTAATTTCTAATAAGGGGTTTGGTAGGAACATATTCATTTATACCAGGGGGACTGGCTGCATTAAGTCTAATTTGCCATTTAATTTCTTTTTCCCCCAGTATAGCTTTAATGTTACCTCCCCTTGGGTTAATGTTAACCATTTCCAATATAGCAAATCTGAAGGAATCACAGCCTACACTACTAGCTACATGTCTGTAAAGGGCATTGTTGATGTCTTTCTTCTTTATACAATAAAGATGGTCATAAATTCTATTACGTAATCTTCTGTCAGTCTTTCCAACATAAAAACTAGGACAGGAAGTGCACTTCCCTAAATACATAACATGTTGGGACTGACAATTTCCTTTGCAAAAAAAATCCTACTTTTTATAGTTATCTAAACTAATGCTCTCCGTCTGCAGTATAAAGGAACATTGATGGCAGTGTCCACATTTCCTAATCCCTTTCATGTCATTCTTCACAGCATGATTCCTATAGTTGGACCTAACATCAATCATTCTTTTAAAATTCATCCCTGTTTTATAGACATAGGTAGGTCTCTCACCTAATTTCTCACATATTCCTTCGTCACTTGTAAGTATATTCCAATTACTGTCTATAATCTTTCTAACTTCCCCTACATGTTGTCCATATTGTAAAATACATGCCCTTTGATATTGTTCCCCTGTTTTGTTACATCTGTTTACATTGGGTGAGGAAAACCCTTTTCCTAGGACTGGTGGGTATTTGTTGCCCCATTCTCTTATGACGTATTCAGTCACGTCCTTTATCATATGTTCAGGGTAATCTCTTTGTCTGAATAGATTACCAATGAATGCCATCTCAATGATCATGTCTTCGATAGTAGATGTCATCCTAGCTGCCCTTATACACTGTCCTTTTATTATACTACGTTTCTGTGTATAGGGATGGTTACTAGAGAATTCCAGATAGGCATTACAAAACGCATCTTTTCTAAAGATCTTGGACTGAAAGTTGTTTCCGTCAGTAAATATGTAGGTATCGAGATAATTAATCCCTGTCCTACTAATATTGTAGGTAAATTGTAAATATGGGGTACTATCATTGGTATAATCAATGAATTGGAATAAATTCTCCTCTTCCCCCTTTCAAAGTATAAACAAATCATCCAGATACCTTACATAACAACATATGTGTTCTTTCCAGGGTGAGTCCATAACAAATTCCTCCTCCCAGTCCAATAATACTAGATTAGCGTACATGGGGGCACATGCTGTCCCCATAGCGATGCCTGCTATTTGTTTGTAGTACTCCCCCTCAAAATATATGAAATTGTTATCGAGTACTATGTTTATAAATTCTGATAATAAATCTATCTTCTCCCAGTCTAATTCATTATGCTTATTCAGACTATTGATAAATCTGGTCACCCCTTCAACTTTTGGTATACAAAAAACAAATCTTTTACATCGATAGTGACAAATAATAAGTTAGGATCCCATATTTCTTGTTTGAACTTCCCAAGAAACTCACAGGAATCTCTAATAATGTGTGATATCTTGGAATAAATATGTTTTAACCATTGATCTATAACTTTACCGAAGGGAAAAGCTTTACTTCGACTTCCAGAAATAATAGGTCTGAAAGGAGGGTCACTGATATTTTTATGTAGTTTGGGGATACCTACTATGGTTGCTAAAGTAGGGTACTCATGTTTCAACAAATTGTACAAATCTTGATTAATTCTGTCATCCAATAAAAATTCTTCCAAGTACAAATCAATTCTTCTATGAGCAATATTGATTTGGTTAATAGAAAATACTTCATATTGTTCAGAATTATTCAAAATATCAAATATTTTAACTATATAGTTGTCCATATCATATAACACTACTCCACCCCCCTTGTCTGCAGTCATGATTCTGATTTTATGAGTGTTGAATGAATCTAATAGTTTATCAACAACTGTACTCCACTGACTGGGACCTCCTGATTTTTTTAGAGTATTGTGAAGTTCATAAATTTTCTTACTCACCACCTTCTCAAAGGTTATTAAGGTGTTGTGCATGGGTGGAGTAAAATTACTTCTTTTCCTTAGACTATCTACATTATTTTTGTTTTGAATACTATTCTGAAAAAATATACCCAAATTTAGCTTTCTTAAGAATAGCTTGACCTCTACCAAGGTATCTACCAAATCAAAAGACTTCCTAGGAATGAATTTCATATCTTTTGAAAATATTTCAAAATGTTCAATACTCACTGGATATTGAGTGTAATTATAGATTTTAAAATCTCCTAAACTGTGTAATACCCCATCTGTAACCATAATATCCATAGGTGGATCTTGGTCTTGTGTTTAAAATAAATATTATATCCAGACCTTACTGGTACTTTTTTGCACAAGAGCTTCAGCTCTTCGAGGACCTGTCCCATGTGACAGGTACCTGTACCTTTACTTTTCATTTCTTTTGTCTTCTTTCTCTCTTTCCTTGACAAATACTACATCTCCCATCAGGCCTTGCAAGGTATGTTATCTCTTCCTTGCGACTTGCGCCATCCTTCCTTCCATTTCCCATAGCTATCTATGTCCAGTGATGTGCTTATGCTAACGACAGGAACCCATTATAATTTGAAATGCATCAGCTAGCTTGTGTTTTCTATATGGTTTGCTAACAGTGCAACACAGCACTCCAGTCTTTACTCATTTTCATCAAATTGTGTTGTTATCTGTTTTATACCTCATGTGGCACTGTTTTAGTGGCTGTGGAGTCCCAGTCTGGATGTGGATTCTCCCAACTAGCTCTATAATAACACAGTTGCTTGTTTTTCTTACAGTGAATGCAGCTTTTATTTTATTTATTTCTTTATATTCTGCATACAACTAACTGCAATTATTGTTGATCACTAATGCTGTAAACTGTCTGCCTTGGCCTTCATCTTTTTATTGGTTATATCATGTATAATGTTTCACTTAAGCTACATGCATTTTAATAAGTGAAATTGAACTGTTTTTTGATTCTGGTGCCAAACTGGATGACTTTTATGCTCTGCGTTTGAACTGTCTGGTGCTATATTATTGCTTTGTGTGTCTAATATAGATTTGGAACTGCATTTGGAACTGCACTGCTTTGTATAGCTATTGCATTTAGTTTTAGCATATTATCCTGCCTTATATCTTCAAAAGCTATCACACTATCTGTCCACTAAATCAACTAGCTATTCACTCTCCTGACCTTTTTTTCTAACTCTTTTCCATTTTCTATGATTTACTTTATTTCTTACCTGCCCCCATTTACTGTTTTTGTCTTCTTCTCTATTGTCTACCCTTCTACACTCATCCGGATACACCTCTTATTGTGTATTTCATATATTTACAAGAACGACACATGTGCTAAAGTTTCCTATGTGACACCATCATCTTTCTGCAGCCTCCTGCTCCTGAATCTCCCTGCAAAAATGTGCTTCAATTGCCCATTCTAGCAACAACAGGTAAAAACACATTCATTTAATCTGCAGGCCCTTAAGATCTGTATTTTTGTATTACTTGCTTTTATTTCCCATATTGAGTTCTGTATTAATTGCATTTATTTCCCGGTTTTAGCCACACATCACCGAGGCGCGCTGGCTCTCCTTCCCCATTTCCCTCTCTCTCTCTCATTTCTGTTCATAGTTTTCCTCCTCTAGTATCTTATACAGCTCATTGCCTTATCACTTCAGCTCATTCTAAAACACTCCCCATTAACCCATTAAGAACTGTGGCTAAGTTCTGCTTTATAGATATAGTGAATCATTATATAAAAACATACAGCAGCTTACTATAATTACTTCTGTGCAGCTGCCTTTTACCTCTAACTGTTTAAAATAAATATTATATCCGGACCTTAATGATACTTGTTTGCACAAGAGTTTCAGCTGTTTGAGGACCTTCCCGCTCCATTACTCTTCTCTTTGCACAGGCTCACTCCCCTCCTCTACCCTACTCCCAATTTCCACCCACCCCCACTACCTGTAAACTTAAACCTATCCTCAACCACACCCATGCCAACAAACAACCAATCCTAACAAATTCTTTTCAACACACATCTCCTACCATCACTTCCAGTGTATCCACACCCATTTCATCTTCACTCACTTATCCCACACAGCAGTCACCCTTTCTCTTTTTCACACCCACAACACTGAACCTGCATACAGCTCATACATTATGTCCCCCACACACATAATAAACAGTACACTAACATGTATAGCTCTCCACATCACCAGCATACTACTTGTATCCCTTTATTTTCTCTCTTCCAGTAACACCCCACTACTACCTTTCACCCTCCTGGCAAACCTCACCTTTTTCCAACCCCAGCAACGCATCATACTTTGCCATAGCCCCCACTCTACAAATTCAAACTACCATCACCACTATCAAGACCCACTTCTTGCCATAGATTTAGTAGACTCCATAACAGGCTCTCCAAACTGCTATTACATCTAGCTGTCCAACTAACCCAGTCTGGGGATGTACACCCCAGTTCAGGCCCCACTCTCCAAAACAGTGTTCCATCTCTTTCAGTCCCGATATCCTTCAGAAAAGACACAAATCTTCCTTTCTCCTTAATATTAATACAAGGAGTGTCACCAACAAAGTCCATGACCTATATGCCATGCTCTCCCTCTATTCCCCTGACATTGTAATATTAACAGAAACCTGGATAAAACCTAACATTAACAGTAATGAAATCACAGAACCAGGTTAGAGCATACTATATAAAGACAGGTTAACTAAGAAAGGCGGAGGTGTAGCAATCCTATTTAAAAATCACCTGTCACATGATCTCTTAGACATAAAACCCCCTGACTTAGAAAATGCAGAAATAATACTTGCTAGGCTAAAAATTAACCCCATTAAAACTGTAAACATCCTTGGTGGATACACTTGAATGTATACTACACTGGGCATCTAATTCCCTTCCTCAACAGACTATCTTTGTAGGCGACTTCAACATTGACTGGCTAACATGCTCCTCTGCTAATCCATCATCACATATTAGCCCACACAGTTTTACCCAACTAATCACCTCTCCCACTAGGACAGATAAAACCTTCAGTCGACGGTCCATATTAGACTTGACCTTAGTCAACAACCCAACCCTAATATCCCACTCAGGGTGTCTCCTTGACAACCTAAGTGACCACCAGCCAACCTTTCTACTTCATGCTAAAGCCTATCAAATCCATCAGGCCACCTACTATCAAATCAGAGATAAAAGGAATTTTGACGACAGCAATTTCATTTCCTCCCTAAAAAGCTGCAACTGGGAAACTCTCAGACAGCTACTGTTAGATGAAGAAGTTAACTCATTCAGCTCCACCTTCTTAAACATCCTCAACCACCATGCACCACCAAGATAATCAAACTATGCTCCCTGGCTAAGTAAAGAATGTAGATCTCTACTTAAGGCCTGAGTCCAATTTCATAAAAATAGATCCCACTTAACAAATCAAATATACCTTGAATTACGTCACAAAGCCAAAAAAACTAGTGAAATGGGATAAAACCAATTACTACCATAATATTCAAATAAAACACCAAAACAATCCACAAAAATTCTGGGATGCAGTTAATAACGTACACCCAGGTAAAGCAGCTACTCTTACTCCGTCAACTCCCAACAGCACAGACAATGTAGCAACCCAGTTTAATAGCTACTTTACAGATTTAATCCAAGCCCTTGAAAATTCTCAGTCCTCTACCAATGACTCCACCCCTGTCACAAAAAAAAAATACCACCCACACCCAAAACTCCAGCCTATTGTCAATACAACCAGTCTCTGTAAACACAATCAAAAAACTATTCAAAAGGCTTAAACCAACTACCTAGCAGCTGATAAACCTCCCTGCAGAATTCTTTCAAATTGCAGTAGAAAGAATAGCCTACCCAGTAGCCATTCTCATAAAAAGATCAGTTACAGAGAGCCTGATTCCCACTATTTAGAAAATTTCTCACATCATACCCCTTCACAAAGGAGGTAACTCCAGTGAGTTAACTATTGCTCCATTGCCATCTTATCCTCCCTGTCTGAAATTCTCGAAAGAGTCATCCATACCCAACTCATGGATTATCTTCACAGAGAAAAATTGCTAACAGATACACAGTATGGCTTTCACCACTCTCATAGCATTACCACAGCCCTGATGTCCTTTACCAACACAGTCGACCATTGTAGGAGTAATGGGCAATATGTGTCTGTTATTTTCCTAGAGCTGTCCAAGGCCTTTGATATGGTTGACCACTCAAAATTAATCAACATCCTCTCCTTCCTAAACATCTGTACCTCATCCATCTCCTGGTTCCAAACTAAGTCTACAGGATGTCAGCAAGCCATCCTATTGGCAGCAAAAACTGTCCCCCCTTCTTCCAGTTAGCATAGGAGTTCCCCAAGGTTCCATTCTGAGGCCCCTCCTTTTCTCTATCTTTACCAATCAGCTCCATACCTCCCCACCTCACGCCACCATAGTCCAATATGCTGATGACTCAAATCTTATATGCTCAGCCTTCTCTCTTCAACTACTCCAAAAACACACCAAGGAATCTTTCGTATTGGCTGAAAATTGGATCACTAGCTTCCACCTCATCCTTACTTCAAACAAAACAAAACTTTTCCTCTTTCATCCAGGCAAAACCCCCTCCTCACAAGACAAACCCCCCTCCCCACCTTTCAGCATCTTATCCAAAAACAAAACTATCATTACCAACTCAACCCACACAAAAACTGCTAGGTGTTGAAATATACAACAATTTAAGCTAGTTAAAGGGAATACCACAGTTGTATTTTTAACCTGTCTGCTTCTCTCATACTGTTTTACTTAAATTATCCTCCTTTCTTCATTATCCTGTAGTTTCAAAGTCCCCTGACATTCTACTGAACAGTCCCGTACCTGTAGTTATAGCAAAGCGTGCCAGGAGACACTCAACTAAAGTCGGGAAATATAACAAAAACTGACCTAATTAAGAACAAGGATATACAACTGTATGCTTTTCTCTATAACTTTGCATTAAAATATAAATTACATTACTGGCTGTAGCACTGTTAACTACCTAAGTTAAACTGTCCAAGCTCGTAAGACAGCTGATTTGTTAAAAGTACTGTTGCTACTAGCCTCACACAGGACGGCAGCTGTTGTACATTCCGGTCACTTTCTCATCAGATTTAGGACCTTTCACTACCCACCATTATAAAATAAGGGTATTACCTTAACTTAGCTAAGAATCTTCTCCCTCCCAATTAATTTTAAGGGTTATCTTGGTATCAAACAGTACGTTGTTTTAAAACATTGTGAACTCTTGCTCTTACCAGAAACACATTCTCTGTGATTGTTTCTTAGACTTTGTGTTCTAATCCGCTCCATTATGCCCTCCCTGCGCTCGGGCTCCACTCTGCTCCCCTACCCTACCCACATTCCAACCCACCCCTGCACTCCCTTAATTTATACTTACAAGCCACACACCCTGCTACTCCATCAATCAAAAAAACTCCTCTAAACCCCTCCACCCACTAGACCTAACCCCGCCCCCATCCTTACACACCTTACATATCAGTTCACCCAACATTGAATTACATTCCCTCCCCTCCCTACAACATTATTCAATGAAATAAATGAGTTACAGCAAACAATTGATATGGCCACTTCAATTTATCCCACAAAGTGGAACAATCCCATGCACTACCAACATACTACTAAAGCCTTAGGCCTGATGACATATACCAAGGTTATTAGATATGTTATTTGGATTTATATAATTATATTTAAAACAGTATGAGTATTGTGTGTTAGTATAAGATGTGTTTATATCTAATAACCTCACTAATGCTACTAATAGTAGCAACCAGGATCACTTTATGTCAGTCAGAAATCCCCCCCCATCCACTCCACCTCTAACACCCAACCTCTGCCTGTCAATACATCTAACATACTTATAGGTTGTTCTATCTTCAGTAACACAACCTTAACCCAGTTTAAGCCCCTATTGCTAAGCTATCAAAATTCTCCCACTATCTCCTTGACATACGACAAAAACATTAACAAACTGTTGAAAATTATAGTACAAATAGCCTCAAAATTATCCCTAAGTGGAGACATTCATCCCAACCCCGGCCCCATTAGCAACCCCCCGACCTTAACCTATACCCCTCAAGTTAATGCTAACCAGGCATCAATCATTCCAAGTGGAAACTGAGCAGATATTTTAATACTGAATATGAATATAAGAAGCATTAACAACAAAACCCATGATCTCCATGCTAACATCTCTCTTTACTCACCTAACATTACACTACTTACAGAGACATAGCTAAACCCAAACACCAACAGTAATGAAATTCTACCATCAGGTTACAACATTTTACGTGCTGACAGAACAAACAGAAGAGTTGGTGGTGTTGCCCTACTCTTTAAAAAACATCTCTCAATAGAATCAATAGTTGTCACTACCTTAGAACTAAAAAATGCAGAAATGATAACTGTCAAGCTAAACATCAACCCAAAAAAAAAAAAATATATATATATATATATATATATATATATATATATATATGTATATATATATAAATATAAAATAAGTCTCTATATGCCACTAAGGGATAATATCCCAAAGCTAGAAAACCATCCTACAATGGTGTAGCAATAACCCACCCTAGGAAAGACTGATAATGGGTGATCTCAATATAGACTGGTCTGACTGTAATTCTCAAAATCCCAAGCATTGCATAAACCTACATGGCTTTTATCATCTTGTCCAAGGACCCACTAGAATTAACAAATCCTCCAACAAACATTCCACTTTACACTGAATGTTAACAAACAGACCAGCCCTTTACCCCTACTCAGGTTGTCTCCCAGATTCCCTCAGTGATCACTATCCCACTTATTTGGTCAGAAAAAGAGCAAACCTAACCAAAGAACCTATTCTAGTACAAATAAGAAATAAAAAACAACTTAACCTCAACAAACTTGTAGACTTGTTTAAACATTGTAATTGGACACCATTAAAACACCTACAACTTCAAGAAGCCATTAATTACTTCAACACAACCTTCCTCTCCATTCTAAACTCCCAAGTGCCCACTAGATATATACGTGTAAAATCTAACTATGCCCTATGGCTACAAAAAGAAACAATAAATCTTCCCAAACTTAGATATAAGGCATGGACTACCTGGAAATCAAATAAATCGCAAACCACACTACAAACTTACCGGAAACTTAGAAACAAATTAAAATAGATAAAGTTAACTAGTACACTAAAATACATCCCAGGCACCAGAAAAATCCACAAAAAATTCTGGTCCACTATAAACAACATCCTTCTACCAGGTAAAACAGGAAAACCCCCTCCCACCACTACCAACAACTCAGACAATATTGCTACTCAGTTTAACAAATATTTTACAGAAACCATCCTAGAACTATCCAAAAATCAAACTCCCTCAACAACCAAACCCTCTATCCCCACAAAAAAGCAACTCACCAATATTCTCTCTCCATCCAGTGTCAACTAACACTATCAAAAAACTACTAAAAAATTAAAACCTCACCAGACTGGCTGCTGACAGTCTACCTGCCAAATACTTACAGTTAACAGCAGAAGGTATAGCATACCCTGTCTCACTACAAATCAACAGATCCATAGCTGAACACCAGGTTCCTCTCATCTGGAAAACATTTTATATCAATCCCCTATATAAAGGTGGCCTATCAACTGAATTAAATAACTACAGCCCAATTGCAATATTGTCTCCACTATCTAAAATTCTTGAAAGAGTAATTCATAAGCAGGTTACCAACTACCTACTCATTAGCACTCTTCTAACAAATACCCAACATGGTTTCGGACCATACCATAGTACAACCACTGCACTAATGTCTTTCACTAACACTGCCAACTTCCACAGAACTAATAAGAACTATGTCTCTTATGTTTTCCTAGACTTGTCAAAAGCCTTTGATATGGTCTCTCATACTAGCCTACTTAATACCCTCAATGACCTACATTTCTCTAACTCCACACTTGCATGGTTCCAAGATTACCTCACAGGGCGGCAGCAAGCAGTCTCCTGACAGCAAACTCTTTCTCCCCTACTACCAGTCACCATTGGAGTTCCTCGGGGCTCTATCTTAGGTCCACTTCTGTTCTCTGTATTTACTAACAACCTCCATCTGGCAAACACTCATGCATCTCTCATTCAATATGCAGACGATTCCACAGTGATCTGTTCTGCACCCTCTCTGCTGGAACTTCAGACTAAAACTCAAAGAGCCTTTAATGAAGTTGAGTCGTGGCTTAAAAATGCTAACCTAATCTTAAACCCTAAAAAAAAAAACTAATGATCTTCCTACCTAATAAAGCTGCTCCTCCCCCTAACATCTTCTTCATTGCCTCAACTAACAATACCATCATCACCCCTTCACCACACACTAAAGTTTTTGGAGTAGAAATAGACTGCAAACTTAAATTTGATATTCACATTTCCCAGATAGTGAAAAAGGTACATAAAAAAACTCAGTACTCTGTACAGGAATAAACGCTACTTTACCAAAAATACCAAAGCAGCTGTTGCCCAAAGACACCTAGTCTCCACCCTATTGTACAGTACCCCCATCCTCACTAATCTCAAGAAATCTGAATTACATAAACTTGAATCCTGCTACAATAAAATTGTAAGATCGGCCACAAACTCACCAGCTAGATCTCACACCTGCCTTGCTCTAAAGCAACTTAACTGGTTAGAGCTCCCCTAACTCCTACACTATACACAACTAACAATGGCCCACAAAATCTGGTCAGACCCACAAAAATTACCCACCTTAAAAACTCTTCATAAGCCATATGTTACCAGCATATCATTCTGTTCCTCTAACAAACAACAAATAAAAACCTACTTATCCATAACCCAAGCAGGGGATTCCCTATTTGCAAACTACATAGGTAAAATCTGGAATGAACTGCCTGTAAACATTACCTCTATTCAATCCTTACTACTATTCAAAACTAGTCTAAAAAAAAAAAAAACCTCCTCAGTAAGTCACTCTGCCAGTGCTCCATTCCCGGCTGATATACTAGCTATATCTTAGCTGTGATTATCAAAATACATTTTTACCAGACCATACTCTGCTGATGCTTTCAACTGTACATACCCTGTATTTTATAATTGTCCTACAATTGCTCTCTGTATTTTATATTAAGAGAACTTTACTGTGATTATCCAATTGTATTTTTATTTATTTTTATTTATTTACCAGAATGTACATTGCCGATGCTTTACAACTATAACTACTGTTTTTTTATAATTGTTCTGTGTTTTATAATTGTCCTGTAATTCATGCTGTATTTTTACTGTATGTGGAGCTTTTTCTCTCCAGGCCTCTGCTGAAAAAGGACATGTGTCCAGTCAGACTTTCCCAGTAAACAAATGTAAAATAAAAAATAAAATATAATTTGAAGTTTGATATACATATTCAACAAGCAAAAGTAGGATGAAGCAACACCAGGCTATCATAAAACCAGCAAGACTTTATTCAGGGAACGGGCACAGACAAAGGCATAAGCACTTTAGCAGTATTACAACTGCTTCCTCAGATGCATAAAATCTGTCTAATTCAATGCCCATTAAATAACAAAGTGAAATAATCACATGACATCCTAGTGAAACTCTTAAATAGATGCCATTTCAAATATATGCAGTACTAATAGTAAACCTGTATAAAAAAGTGAATGTGTATAAAAGGTAGGGGGGTTAAAAGGGCGTTTATTAAAACTCTGTCCTTATTTAAAAAGAGGACGTGCTTTCAACATTGGTTTCAATGGTACTTTATCATTAAGTCCTGACCCTGTATCTGCTCTTAGTCTAATAATCCATTTGCTTTCTAAATACTCTGTTTCATTTCTAATATCACCTCCCCTGAGACTTTCCTGCACCATATCTATAACTTGAAACCTAAATGCATGGTGTGGGGATGTGTCTGCTATATGTTTAACTAATGCATTCCTAACCATAGTGTTGATTATATCATTCAGATGTTCTCTTACCCTTTCTTTCAGTCTTCTGTCCATTTTACCTACATAAAATTTACTGCAGGTTTTACACACTGCTAGGCAAACCACCTGACTGCTGTTACAAGTTGCCTCTACTGAAAATTTATAGACCTTGTTCTGGTCTGGGTGAAAAATTTCACCTGTTTGATCTATATAACTGCAGAAATTGCACTTATAGCAAGGTCTGGTATTATTTTTATTTTTATAAGAATCATGTCATTGTTCCCTGCTATCATACCTCATAAGACACTTGGGGTAACATAGCAGTTGACTTCATTTTTTCTTATACACTGTGGTAGGACATTCACCTGTTATAGCTTTCAATTCTGTACTTGTCGTCATGACTCCCCAGTGTTTTTAATAATGTCAACTACACCTTTAGAGTCCCTGGAATATATTACAGGTACCCTGCACCTAAACTCGTCTACCTTATTCACACATGCAGGTGGATCTGAGGAAAAATAAGGCCTTCCTTCATTCCCTTCTCTTTGCATTACTTCAACTAACTGATCAGATACTTCCTTTTTATCACACCCCCTTGCTACAAACCTTCCTTCTAGATCTCTCAGTTCTTTCTTAAAATTTTCCTCACTAGCATTAACTTGTGATGATCTGGGTTTAACATAGCTTTATACAGAGTAAAGCTGGAGTTTCTTGAGACGGTCAGTGTAGGGCATCTGTTTGAGGCCAGTATCCTCTTTGTGAGGTACTTCTGTGGCCTTTCCAGCTGCTGCAGATGTCTTGTGAGGTACATTCAAAAGGGGCATTGTACTCTATGATGGGTCTAATGAGTGTCGAGTAGAGGGGAACAATGATCTCATTTTTCCTGGATGAGAACCCTTTTGTGATGAGGTGTGCCACATAGAAGGATTTCCTGACTACTATGGCGATGTGATTATCAAAGGAGAGACTACTGTCCACCTGGGTCCCAAGGTCTCTTATCATACATTCGGCATTAAGTAGACTGCCATTTATGTGGCAGTTCATGGGTACAGAGTTTTTACCAAAGGGGATAACAATGCACTTTTTGGCACTGAGCTTGAGGCCATGGCTCTGACACCAGACATCTGTCTCAGTGAGGCCCTTCTGCAGGATGTCCACATCATTAGGAACTCAACTATGGCCCCTAGTTTGCAGTAATCTGTGAACTTCATTAGCCAGAGGCCTTCTGTGTTAGTCTATACTTCAGAGAAGTAGATACGGGAGAGGTCCCAGGACTGAGCCCTGTGGTACTCCACTTGTCACTGGTTTGAAGTCAGATTTGGAGTCTGCAACCTTTACAGTGTGGGTTCTGTCAGTGAGCCAGTTGGCAACCCATCTTTTGACGTAGGGATTTGTACCTAGTTTAGTGAGTTTAGCTATAATTCCAGAATGGGTGATGGTGTCAAAAGCCTTGGCAAGGTCAAGATAGGCTGTGTGAACCACCTTACCCTCATCTACGGCTTTGGTGATTGCCTCAACGAAGTCGATCAGGTTCAGAAGGCATGATCTGCCTTTCACAAACCCAAACTGGGTGGGGTCCAGAGTTTGGACTTTACCAATGTCTTTGTTTACGAGTTTCATGATGATATATATGTTCCATGGCCATGCAGACCAGGCTCATCAGGCTAATAGGGCAATAGTTTCCAGGATCGGTGGTGGCTCCCCTTTTATGGAGTGGGATAACTGTTGCTGTGTGCCATTCATCGGGCACAAAGCCTGACATGAGACTATGATTGAACATGGTGCTTAGGTGGAGAGCCAGTTCATTCTGAAGTTTGTGTAAAACGCAGCCTGGGATGTTGTGCGGTCCCATGGATGCTGTGTTTCTGGTTTTAAAGAGTGCAGCTTTTACCTGCATAGATGTGATTACAGGACTCTGTATTCTTCCTATATAGATATGGCCCCTTTAGGGGTTGAGAGGGAGGTAAAGTTAACACTGAACCTGTCTGCCAGGATGTTGGCAATATCAGTTGGTTCTGTAATTTTTGTGCCGTTGTGCTGTAATTCAGAGCAGATCTGGGTGTTGCCATTGAGATTCTTGACATAGCTGTAGTAGAATGCTTTGTGGTTGCCCTTAGTATCAGTGGCAATTTTGTTTTCATAGCTAGCTTTGGAGGATCTTATAAGGGATCTCAGCTTCTTACTGAGGCTGACCAGGGAGCTCCTCCACTCATGGGATTTTACTGTCTTTTGCAACAGTTTCTTCCTTCTGTTGTAGAGTTTGTTTATGGCAGGGGACCACTAGATTGGCTTCCTTTTTTTGGAGGATAGCATTTTGGTTCTGTTTGGGATAGCATGATCCATGCACTTGTGTAAGTGCTTATAGAGTGCATTTGTGTAGGATTCAGGAGTCGTAGCTGTATTGTCCATCTGCATGGATGTCATGAAGTTCGCTACTTCTGTCTTAGAAAGCATGAAGTTGGCTTTGGAGAAATTTTTTACCGTGATTTCCTTAATGGTGGGTGGGGGCGGGATGCGGATATCTAGAGTGATTAGCTTACGGTCGGATCTGACCAACAAGGAGTTGACTTCAGGTGTGGAACACTGATCACTCATGTTGGTAATGACTAGGTCTAGGATATTGTTGCCCCTGGTGGGCGTGTGGATAAGTTGATCCAGGGCATTGGAATTTATGAATTCCAGAAAGTGTTGAGTGAAGGAGATGGTACATGAGTAGTTTTCCCAGTTAATGGTGGAGTAGTTGAAATCACCCATTATTTGGGTGTTTGGTTGAACCCTAATATTTTCCAATATATCAAGAAAAGAGGAGTGGGAATCCTGGGGGATCTGTAGCAAGCTACAATTTGGATTGCAGTTTTGCCCAGAGTTAGTTACACTTGGATAACCACGGATGCATTATGCTCCGCAACTAGCCTGGAGATGTGGATATCCTTAATGAATATGGACTCACCTCCGCCTTTGGTATTCTGGTCCTGGTTAGATGGCCAAAAAGTGTGGTATGAGTTATAGCCTGGTAATGCAAGGATGTTCTCTAGAGCCTTGAACCAGGTCTCAGTCATTGCACAGATATCGATGTTCTCCATTTTAAGGAGTGCCTCAAGTGAGTGCATTTTGAGATTTAGATTTCTAGCATTGAGTAGTATTACCCTCAGTTTTTGCTTGCCTGTTCCTGTTACAGTGGTGAATTTGTCGATTGAACCTTGCCTAAAAAAGGCACTATACGGGTGGCAAGACCCTTAACCAGTATCCAGAATCCCAGGGGCGACAGGTGCAGGCCATCTCTGGCAAAGCATTGTGGTCTGTCAACCCTGTCGTCCCAGGCAGACAGATACTGGATCCCCTTAAAATGACACCAGAAGCTTAGCCAGTTGTTGAAGTCAGTCATTTTGTCCTTGTACTGCGGTATCATTCTGGGCAATGGCAGGATGCTACTCAGGGCTAGGGTCATACCTGCCTGGGGCTACAAGATCGGAGAGCTCTTCCATGTCTCTTTTCAGGTAGTCCAGGGAGGTACGTCTCAGATAGTTCACACCAACATGGACAATGACATAGTCATATTTGGGCTGTGTATCATTTGGGTTGTGTTGGGGGGTGTAGGTTGCTTGCATTTGTGCTTTGCAGGTCTCTATTGCTTGAGCAGATTATTATTGAGAGCCTCTGCAAATGTTTTTGTGTTTCTATGTGTGGATTTTGGTGGTGTAGGTTTAGTGGGATTATGTGATGAGTCTGGTGTGGTGCAAGTGTTTACCTTCTTTTCTTGACTGTCAAGTTCAGTCTTGGTTGGAGAGAGCTTTACCTCCAGTTTAGCTAGATAATTGCATCTTTCACAGGTTGTGGTATTAGGTGGTAAGACGAGAGGGTTGTCTGTGTACATGACACAATTGCTACATTGCCCCAAGATGCCCAGATTCAGCAGATAGACAGGAGAGAACACTGGGAGCTGACCCTTGGACATGCCTAAATAAAAAACTACTTTCCTCTAGACAAGTGAGGAAAGTGAGTATAAGAGCTGTTTTTCTCTAAGCAAGTGAGGAAAGTAAGTACAAAAACTGTTTTCCTCTAGGTAAAGCGGAAGGTTGAGTGCTGTAGTAATTTGTAGCTTATTTAGTGCTAACAACAAAGAGCAGCCTTAGGTCAATTGATGCCCTAGGCAAAATGGCTCCACGGCACCCCTCCACACCACCCGGTGCCCCCATTCTGGTCTACTTACACCGAATAAATACTGGAAAAGTGCTCCTGCTAGAGCGGCGCCCTAGGCGGCCGCCTAGTTGGCCTATGCCTAAGGTCAGCTATGAGCACGAATAAGCAAATTCAAGTGCTAAACTAAGAATCTGTACCTGGATCTTGTGGTAGATAGGCTACCTAGTGCTTACCACTCCCACTGATAAGCTAGAAGGCTTCCCTCCAACACAGAAAGGCTTGGAGGGCTCAGAAGCTTACAGACAGTCCTGGATACAGCAAATCTTTATCTGGACTAGACTAGTCACAGGAAAGATGAGAAACAAGCGCAAATGCAGGCTTTTAAACCAGTAAGTTGAAAGAGATGGAAAAACTGCCAAATGGCCCATAAACTACAATTTCTGGGCCAGAAACCACTGTTGTGGCAGATAGGCTACCTAGTGCTTACCACTCCCACTGATAAGCTAGAAGGTTTCTCTCCAACACAGAAAGGCTTTGGGGGTTCATAAGCTTACAAACAGTCCTGGATACAGCAAATCTGTATCTGTACTAGACTAGTTACAGGAAAGGTGGGAAACAAGCGCAAATGCAGGCTTTTAAATAAGAAAGTTGAAAGAGATGGAAAAACTGCCCAAATGGCCAATAAACTATACTTTCTGGGCCAGAAACCACTCTTGTGGTAGATAGGCTCCCTAGTGCTTACCACTCCCACTGATTAGCTAGAAGGCTTCTTTTTTCGAAAGTGGGACGGGAGAAAGGAGAAACAGAAGATAATTCAAAATTAAGGACCTAAGTGGCTTGCCCTCCACAAATGTTCTCTCTGTATTAGAATGAGCTAGTTACACTAGACTGGAATAGAGCTGGGATAGAGCTGAACGGATGGGAGTGGTAGGAGTATCTGAAGCCAAAGTTTGATCTCACTGTACTCAGTTGAGTGAGCAAATGAGACAGACCCAGGAGGAGTGTTAGACACAAATTTACTAGAGATGCAGACAATTCCAAAGCCACCAAGATTAATACCAGAACAAGAACATTGAGAGTGGGCGAGAAACTAACTGCAGAGAGAGAGAGACCACAGTATTCTATGAAACAATTACATAGAAAAATAAATAACTACAGAGAGACACAGACCACAATATTCAATGAAACCATTAAATAGACAAAAAAATAAAATGCAGTACAATCTTTAACACTGCAAGTTTGTACTTAACTCAGCTAGTAATGTAATATATTGTAGGTATGTAGCAGAAGCCAAACAATTCAGATATTGAGCAGTAATAAATTCAAAGATATGTGACTAAAACGTATAAATACAGAGAAACCCTTTAGGCTAAGATTTTAACACTGAATATCAGTGAAGTGAAACATAGTAGCCCCCACTAACTGCAGAGACAGAGAGAGACTACAATATTCTATGAAACAATTAAATAGAAAAATAAATAACTAGAGAGAGACATAGACCACAATATTCAATGAAACAATTAAATAGACACAAAAATAAAATGCAGTACAATCTTTAACACTGCATGTTTGTACTTAACTCAGCTAGTAATGCAGTTGATTGTAGGTATGTAGCAGAAGCCAAACAACTCGGATATTGAGCAATAATAAATTCAAACATATGTGACTATACATATATTTCTTAGCCATTTCCTAACCATAGTAAAATATTTCAGGGCAGGTAGGACTCCTGGAATACTAGACTTTAAAGGAATAAAGATGAAATTGTGAGGTGTGTGTGTGTGTGTCTGTATATGTGTGTGTGTCTCTGTGTGTGTGTAATATACACACACACACACACACACACACAAAAGATATATATATATATATATATATATATATATATATATATATATATACAAATTATTAAAAACTACATGAAAAAACTAGCCAAGCTAGAGTTTTTACTGTGTGATATTTTAAACCTCCTGTAATAGAGGCCTATGGGATTTATGCAGATGACCCCTTAAGGACATTGAGTGTTTCAGCATTATGGTTTGTGAATGTCCATGACGTTTTACATTTTTCTTTTCAAGTCTTTGTGAATACATTCAAACCAATAAAGCCAAACCACACTTGCTCTGAATATCCATGTTTCAGCCTTCCCATGACCTCATCAGCAGAGTATAAGCAGAATGTTTGGCTGTACTTTAGAAACACAGGGTCTATAAACCTGCTGATGTCCATAACCTTTAAGGAGTCTGTAAAAATATCCCAACTGACATCCAAGCCAAAGAGTAAAAAGGTCACACAGACAAACCAGTTAGTAAAAACTACCCAAACAATTTAGCCAATCTATAGTTTTCACTGTGTGATACCATACACCTTTTGCAAGTGTATGGTCTAGCCCATGGGATATATGCAAATGACCACTTAAGAGCATCAAGTGTTTCAGCAATATGGCTTGCTAATTTTTTTCTTTTTAAGTCTTTTTGGATACATTCAGGCCAATAAAGCCAAACCTCACTAGTTTGGATATGCATGTTTCGGCCTCATCTTGGACATTCATAAGTGGTGTGGTGTTCATTAGAGATTACTAGGCTAATGTCTCAAGAACCCTTACATGTCTAGCCATTTTTACCTGAATTTTAACCCAATTTTTGATACCTAAGGGCTAGAGGATGGCTTAGATTTGTGCATATGCATTTGAGTATTTTACAGACTGCCCCTGTTCATAAGAGACATGGCTGCTACCCTAGTAGTGAATTTATGATTCACAATCCATTGATCCAAACTGCATTTGAAGAGGGTCAGGGAGAGGCTGTGCTTTATGTGAATAGGAAGCCTGTTCCAGAGAAGGGGTAATCTCAGAGACACGTATCTGTCTCTCCAGCATGTTTTGTTCATGTCACAACCCAGGATTAGATGCTTAGATAGGGTGGTCATTATGCAGTTTGTCTTGCAAATAGGTGACATTTCCATCAGGGCTGGATTTGACTGTGACTGTAGGTTAGGCATAGATCATCCCTTAAGTCGATAGAAGACAGAGTAAAGGGGTAGGGTTTTTAGTGAATCATAGATTTATAGATTCATAGATTAATACTAGGCTAACTGCCCTTGTGGGTCATTTTAAGCCTAGCCAATTACCCCATCTGAAAATCGAGCCCTGCACCTTGCATCTGTAAGGTAAACACCTTAACGATTATGCCAACCTCCCACCCATAAATTTTAGTTTTTCCTTAGATTCATGGTTTGAATCACATAGAAGATGTTGGTATACACCCTGTATTTTTTGTTGTAAGGAATCCTGTATTTTGTTTTTTTGTAAGGAACCTCAGAGGCTATTCCAGCTGTTGCAAGTGTTTGGTCAAGTACATGCAAAAGGTGCATTGTACCCAATTACTGGTCTAATGAGGGCATAGTTCCGTTTGACTATAATTTTCTTGGTATAATCACCAAACTGAAGCCAGCATACAGCAAAACGCTTTAATGTCTTCTGGTACCTCGGCTGAATATAGCCTTCAAAGGAATAATCAAAGACATACAGCTGCATCTTTTTATACATTTGCTAGAATGAATCAATCACTCAATTATTCAATCAATACAAACCACTTAAGCCACAATTTTAATACATATAGTAAAAATATATTTAGTTTTACTAAATTTTAAATATTAAAAATTAATATTAATTTCTAAATTCAAGCCCTAAGGCGCTAGTGTACCAAAATTTAGAATAAATCTGCTTTCTAGGTTCAAAAGTTTTTGTGAGAAATTCCCAAAGCCTGTAGCACTTGGTTTACCAAGAACACAGAAAAATAAAGAATCTAAACACCCAGAGTGAAAATTATTAAAGTGTTCTGATATAGGACTATCAATTCTGCAGTGCCTAACATCACCAATATGTTCCATAATACGTATTTTTACCTGTCATTTAGTTTGACCAATATAATATTTACATGGGACACAACCACAACCCACTGTATACACAACCCCACATGATTTGCAATTAAATCTATCAGTGGCATTAAATTTTATACCATTTATTTCACTACCTGAAAGATTTTTCACCTTATTACAAATTTTACACCTGCCACAACAAAACATCCCATTACCTTCCTTAAAGTTATTCATATTATGTTTTGAACTCAAAAGGTCCTTAAGGTTGGAAAATCTACCATAAGAGAAGCTAATCCTTTTGGGGAACAAATGACCTATCTCATCATTATCACAAACAGTAGGCCACAAAAAATCTACAATATATTTTAATGTATTAGAGAATGGGGAATATTTTGTTACAAAAAACATTTTTTCATTATTACCTACAACAGCATCTTTAGTAGCAATGAAATTTTGATTTTTTAAACTTTTATTATCCAACACTCTCTTTTCACTACATATAACATCCTTTTCAGAATAGCCCCTGCTTTTTAATCTATATTTAACATCCTGAAACTCTTCTTTCAAAAAACATTTTTCGGATGTGTGCTCAAAAATACGCTTAAATTCGCCAAAAGGGAGGGCTTCAATTAAATGAGTTGGGTGTGCACTTGAAGCATGCAAAAAATTATTTGTTGCTGTCACCTTTCTAAATGGTCTAAACTGAATAATATCACAAGTATCTACATATAGAAAAATATCAAGGAATTCTATACTACGTAAATTCACTTTATAAGTGAATTTCAAACCAAATTTAGTCAAATGCAGTTCATCTACAAAATGACTAAAGTCAGATATGTTGCCTTTACAAATAAATATCAAATCATCAATGTACCTATGGTATAAAACCACAGATTCACGGAAGAATTTTAAAGTATACAAAAATGTGGTTTCAAAAAAGGACATGAAAAGAATTGCATAAGTGGGGGCAAAATTGGCCCCCATTGCAGTTCCTTCCTTTTGCAAAAAGATTTTATCTTCACACAAAAAATAATTATGTTTTAGTGCAAATTCAAGCAACATAATAACAAAAGATGTACGTGGGCCCTCCCCCATAATCTGACCTATAGCCTCAATTCCAAAAGTAGTAGAAATGCTTGTGTACAGAGCCTTGATATCTACGGTAGCCCAATAGAAATTATTGTCCCAATGCATATCCCTAACCAAAGCACAAAATTCATTAGTATTCTTAATATGAGAAACAACATTCTTAAGTTCCCTCTTTAATAAGCTATCTAATAGAATTCCCACATTTTCAAGAAAACATCCACAGCTTGAAACTATCGGACGGCCATGGGGGTCATTAAAATTATGATGTAATTTCGGCAAGGCATAAAAAAATGCATCTCTAGGATTTTCAATATACAATTTTTTCACATCTTTTTGTGATAAAAAACCTAATCTTTCACCCCGTTCAAGCAGTTCCAAAAGTATTTCATTATACTCCACGACTGGATTGTGGGACAATTCAAGATAAATGTTTTCATCAGATAACAAATCAAATACCATCTTTAAATAATGTTGCTTCCCCATAATAACCCAATTACCCCCTTTGTCAGCTTGACAATAAACATATTTATCTGAAACATTTTGCATAGCTTTAATAGCTAGCCATTCAGATTTTGGTAGGTTAAATTCAATAAACTGCTTTCTAAATGCAGCATATTCTATTTCAACTTTCCTAACAAGAATGTTTTCAAAACTATTCAAAATAGCTGATTTTTTAGGGGGGTAAAATTTACTTTGCGTAGGCAAACAAGGAACTTCAAGCCTACCATAGCCAGTAGAAAAACGATTCCCACCACCATTTGAACCACAAGAAAATTCTAGTGCATCTATATCCATGGAATGATCTGACTCAAAGTCATAAATAGACAGATTCATTAAAGAGTCGTCTAAAAAAGAAGTTTCACTGTTACTACTAATGTTATTATCCAACACAGACTCATACTAGTAGTTTGACCATAATTTTCTTGGGTCTGAATGCCATGCCTTTACTTATAAGCTGTGCCACATAGCAGTACTTACTCACCACTGTGGACACATGGTGGTTGAAGTTCAGGACACTACCTGTCTGTGTACCTAGGTCTCTTACCTCTGAGTCCACTGTTAGGGGTGTGTATTTAATGTTGTAATTTACAGGGGTATTTGACTTCTCAAAGTATATGATAATGCATTTTTTGCATTTAGTTTTAGGCCATGGCTCTGGTACCAATTCTTTGTTTGATTCATACCCTTCTGAAGAATAGCTACATTATTGAGGAATTCAGTGATTGCCCCCAGCTTGCAGTCATCAGCAAACTTGGTCATCTAAAGGCGTTCTACGTCAGCCTTGATTTCTGAGAAATATATTCTGAACAGGAGAGGTCCTAGCACTGAGCCCTGTAGCACACCACTAGTAACTGGCCTTTTGCTGGATCTGAATTCTCCCACTCCAATAACATGTGACCTGTCCATTATTTGGCTATCCATCTGGTGATGATTTATGGCCAGTTTTGTAAGTTTATAATAGTTGAGTGGGAAATTGTGTCAAATGCTTTAGCCAGGTTATTGTAGACAGTATGCACTGTTTTACCCTCATTCATGGTCCTTGTGACTTTCTCAAAGAAATCTACCAGACTGAGCATGCAAGATCTGCCCTTGATAAAGCCAAACTGGGTTAGGTCCAGTGTTTGGAGGTCTCCCGTGTCATTATTTATCAGGTCCACTATTATTCTTTCCATGGCCTTGCATGTAAGACTAGTCAAACTTATGGGTCTGTAATTTCCTGGGTCTGTTGATGGTTCCCTTTATGCAGAGGGATGACTGTTGCTGTTTTCCACTCCACAGAGATAAAGCCAGTCTGGAGGCTGTGGTTAAATAGATATCCTAGTGAACCTTATAAGTCCTGTTTCAAGCTGTTTAAGAAGCATCCTGAGAGATTTTCGGGACCCATTGAAACTGTGTTTTTAGCTTTAGAGAGGACATTGGTGACCTGTTCTTTGGTAATACTGGCAGAGAAATGGTGGAGGGTATTTTTTGGTGGGGTGGGGGATAACCAGAAGTTATGGGGAGGTGGTATTTGAACTGAATTTATCAGTCAGTAGATTTGCTGTATCTTCTGGCTTGGTGTATATACTTTCTACAACAAATTCTGCACTTTTTTAGGTGTTGCCCGTAAGATTACAGACGTAACCAAAAAATGCCTTATGGTTATCCTTAGCTTAGGAGGCTATTTTTGCCTGAAAGTTTCTTTTTCAAGACTTTAGTCCCCTGATTTGCTTGTTTAGACTGAGCTTTTCCTCTATTGTGCACATTCTTTCTTTCTTCTAAGCAGGATCTTCATTCTTTTGTTGTACAGTCTGTTTATACCAGGAGTCCACCAGCTTGGGTTATTTTTATTGTTTGTTATAGGCTTATTTCAGCCTGGTACTGCTGTTTCTCTGCAGTTGTTTATGTGGTCGCACAGGGTTTTGTGTATGCCTCCACAAAGGCTTCTGTTTTTTTGGGTTCAGGGGAACTTCAAAATTAGCTGTGCTGTCACTTAATATGTACTAGTTTGTCTTAAAGATTTAGGGGTTAGTTGGGGGTACAAGATTTACATTTATTTCAAGGGAAACCATTTTGTGATCTGATCCAACCGGTGAGGACATCACACTTGGGGGGGAGTGCAGTGCTTTCCCATATATATAAGTTTCAGGTCTAGGATATTTGTACCCCTAGTGGAAGTGCTGCTCCAGGGTGTTTACATTGAAAAAGTCTAGAAATCTTTGAACCTGCATGCTCATGGTCATGTGGTCAGGATGGCACAGTGGTGCAGCGGTTAACGTTGTAGCTTCACAGGAAGAGGTTCTCTGGTTCGATTCTTGGCTAGTGTGCTTTCTGTACAGAGTCTGCATGTCCTCCCTGCATTTGTGTGGGTTTTCTCTGGGTGCTCCAGTTTCCACCCATGGTACAAAAACATGCATCTGGAGCATTTTTCCCCAGTCCTCTGCTGAAAATTGGCTGGTTCCAAGTTGGACTTTCCCAGTAAACAAAAGTTAAAATAAAATAAAAATAAATAAATAAATAAATAATGTACGTCTCCTAGTTAATTGAGGGGTAGTTGAAATCACCCATGAGTATGGTATTGTGATGAATGGTAAGTGATTCTAGTACATTCAGTTATGATGTTTGGTTTTCATGGTTCGTGTTGGGGGACCTGTAGTCAGGAAGGACATAGTAAGGGATTTTTCCTGTGGTTAGTTGGACATGGAGTAGCTCATGTGTCATATGTTTTGACCAGTCTTGAGGTGTGCTTATCCTTTATGTAGATGGATACTCCTTCACCTTTTGCCCTTTCATGTGCAGTGGGTGGTCAGAAGGTGTGAAAGGCATTATAGCCTTTTACTGCCAGGGTGCTTTCCATGGCTTTGAACCATGTTTTAGTAACTCCACAGACTTCAGCATTCTCCAGGGTTAGGAGTGCTTCCAGGGAGTGTAGTTTCTCGTTGAGACTTCTAGCATTGTGCAGTCATACCTTTATCTTATCCTGAGGAGATTTGCTGTGTTGGAAGGTTGACTGTTTGGCAATGGCTAAAAAAAGGCACTGTAGGGGTGGAAAATGTTTTGGTCAATATCTGAAAGCCTAGTGGTGACAGGTGAAGACCATCCCTGGCAAAGCAGTGTGCCCTGCCATTTATGTTCTCCAAGGCTTACAAATATTGGACCCCTTTGGAATGAAGCCAGTCGATGTCTTTTTGGCTTTTCCCAGTTAGGGGGTCACCACAGAGGAACTCTGGTCCACTAATGATTGCAGTTGATTTTTATGGTGCCGAGTTGCCAGCCCGACGCCCAACCTTCAGCGAAGGCACGCCCATTCACGCATGTCTTTCGGAGGTCACTCGACCACGGGGAGGACATGCAGACTCCACACAGAAGGCACTCCTACCAGTCTGTGACACATATTCTGAGAGCTCAATCATGTCTCTCTTCATACAGTCTAGGGAGGTACATCTCAGGTCATTTTTGCCTACATGGATCATGACTAAGTCATACTGGTACTTGGGCTTTAGTAACTTGAATGCTTGCGTGATGTGGCGAATCTTGATCCCCGACCAGCAACTAACCTTCTCCTTATCCAGCCTGGAGAGAGAGACAGTGTCTCTCACAATGGAGTCTCTTATGACCAAAATGTTGGGTTGTGTGGTGTTAGTCACTATGGGCTTGGTAGGTGAGATATTGTGAGGTGTAGTTTTATGTGTTGTGGTGAGAGGTGTCTTGTTTGTGTGCATGTGGAGTTTCTGAGAACTGCATTTTGGAGGCCTTTGAGGTTTGGGTAAGTTACTTGTGAGCACCTCCACATATGTGGATTTATGAGTTTCGTCCTTTGTAAGTGTGGAGAGTGTTGTGTGTGTGTTGCTGACAACCTTTATGGCATTTTTTGTGTCTGTATTTGAGAGTTTTGCCTCTACTGACATTGTGTAACTACAGCTCTCACATACTGTAATCATCTGTTTCAGAATTAAGTGGCTGTCAGTGTACATGAGGCAATTGCTCCATTGCCTCAGGATGTCCATATTCACCAAGCTAGATGCAGAGATAGCAGGAAAGTGCCTGTCCATGGTTGCAGGTCCTTAATGTGTGCTTTACAATGGAATAGAATGGGGACTGGGGTTGCAAGCAAACGAGGGATGAGTGCTTACTTCCTGTAATTTATAGCCTACCTATGCGGCAGTGCTGCCCAGGGCAGAAACTAGTTGCTGTTTGAGCTATGATAGTTCTGAGTGCTGTAATAATGTAATCTAGAGCTAACTAAAAGTGGCAATATTGCTCAGTGCACAGACTAGTTGCTCTTTGAGTAGTGCGGGACTGTGGAAAATTTCAGAGGTAGTTTTTATAGGGAAAAATACAACTTCTAGTGATTGCATATATATAGGACACCACTAACTGCCGTTGCATGAAAGGCAGCATTGGGCAAACATGAGGCTTGTATATAAGCAGATAAAAGAAAGTTTTAAAGTAGGTATGCCAACAGGCCAATCAAGTAAGCATACAATAAGATTTCCAGCAGCAATTTCCAGCTCGGATAGGTGAAATTACCCCTCTCCTGCCACAAGAGTGGAGACTAGGACCCTCTTAATGTAAAATGACTGGTTTGGAGCCAAATGGTTAGGGAACCACAAAATTAGATGCCTAAATGTATTCATAACAGCAGATACAATGTTTTTACAGTACTACAATTGCAGAACAGTGGCCCTTACAGCATTGGAAAAATGCAATTTAAAACTCTAATCAAATGCAGGAAAAAACAATAAACAATGCAGAAATCTTTGAGAATGCAGTGAAAACATGCAGTATAAGTGGAAAGTAATACCTACCTTCATTTTTCTTGCCAAGGATGGCTTTTATTGCAAGCAAAATCTCTCAAATTCTTTGACGTCGTCACCAAGCGATGAGCAGCTCTGAGTACCTGAACCAAGACTCGTTCGTATGTGAGACTTATATATGCTTGTATACGCAAGGCTTTCCACCAGCAATTCCAAGTTTTAGGGAGTTTTTCCTTTTACCCATTGTTGTGTGACCTTGGAGTTGGTATATATAAGTAATGGGGGTGTGAATAGTACGGAGTTGGGGGGCATGTTTCCTTTAATCATATATGTGATTGTGTCTGTGTATCTGTGTGTGTGTGTGTGTGTGTGTGTGTGTGTGTGTGTGTGTGTGTGTGTGTGTGTGTGTGTGTGTGTGTGTGTGTGTGTGTGTGTGTGTGTGTGTGTGTGTGTGTGTGTGTGTGTGTGTGTGTTACCTACTTAGTTCACGTTTCCCCCTGAAAAAAAAGTTTTTTTCTTTATTTTAATGCTCATTTGACTGAATGTGCATTTACTGGTATGTACTTGATGGTGTAATTTTTGTCAGTAGTGTACTTTGACTATTGCTAATACATGTGTGTGTGTGTGTGTGTGTAATACCTATATCTGTATTTATCTATCTATATGTAGAGAGAGAGATTGACTGCAAAATGTGTAAAGTGTCTAAGTGTACTGCAGTATGAAGTATGAGAATATTGTCACACCCTTTACCTAGATAAACACAGTTTTACTTGACTATGAAGGTTGTATATCAGAAAGTTTTCTGATGGAAGCAAGCCGGGAAGTTATTTTTCACATGGAGAAACATTTGAATGAAGACCCTAATAGTGTGGGGTGGTAGAACATAGTCGGGGCTAACCTGTAGTGTGTCCCTTGTGGGGATATAGCTGCTTATAAAGTTGCAGACTGGACCTGGCAGAGGCCTGTAGTTTTAGACTTCTATTTTAAGGGCATCCTGTTTGTTGAGGTTCTTTGTGGCATCTGACTCTTGGATAAAAAAATGCACGTAGTTGTATTTTTTTGATCAGCAAAAGCATTGGGCTAAGATTTGGTCTTCTTTCAAATTGTGAAAATAAACTTGTATTTTTTTATGATTCATGCTTCCAATGTTTGCTTGGGCTTATAAAATCAGTGTGTTTCTGTATGTATATTTGTCTCACTGTGTGTATGTGTGTGTGTGTGTGTGTGTGTGTGTGTGTGTGTGTGTGTGTGTGTGTGTGTGTGTGTGTATATACCTATGTTTATGTGCATTTTCTTGCCTTTCAGTCTTCAGATATAATTTTCAAGTCTCATCAAAGTTGTATTAGTCTGTTGATTCTCTGTGAAAAAAATTATCTTTCCTAAATTTAATTGTGTTATATGAACAGAAAATGACAGGATATATTAGTACAGCAAACAGAATTTTGAGAATCTTTCATTTGAAAGTTGCTTTTCCGTGCTGTAAGTTCTTAACCTTGCACTTTTTTCCTCTCCATTTTTAGCAACCATTCATTAGTTTTTATCCACCGCGTCGTGTTTACTTTTCTTTCATTTCTTTTCCTACACATTTTTAATTGTAAGGACTGACATGCATCTCTGTCATTATAGAAAATTGCTTCTTCTTATCCAGTCCTGCTGTATAGTTATAAAAACATTAGATGACTAAATGTGACTATAGTTGCTAATATGTTGAACTAGGCCTTTGACCTTCTACAGACATAATTTGTTATCACAGCCATCCTTGTGTGGTACTTGTTTCTATTTTTTTTTTTTTTTACATTTTATTATAATTTGATTTTTCCCTATCTAGTTAATTTGATTTCTTGCCCATTTGGGAAGACAACACTTACTGGTTTGTGAGACACTGCTAATCTGCTTTGAAACCTTGAGCCTTTTGGGTTCAGGTTATGTGACTCACCCTTTCTAGTTCTGTCTGCCTTCTTGTCATAGAGGTTAGGTTAGGTTAACATGTCTTCAGTCATTAGACTTCTGGATTCTGTGAGATGTAGCTGTCCTTTCCAGTCGGCTGCAGGTGGATGTTTCAAATGACATGATGAAAAGTGTTGTTAGCGGCCATGCTACTCCCTTTCTTAACTTTAGGATGCAGGTGATGCCTCTTAAAGTATGCTGCAGTAAGAGAATTCGGAAAAGTAAACTGTCTCTAGTACAGTATCCATGTTCGCCTTTGAGTGTTTTTCAGAGTAATTGTTTAATTCTTGGAAGAATAGAAATGGTCATTGTTGTACGTCTGGTGTCTTCAATGAAATAAGCTGTATTAAATCCGTTCTCATCTCTGCCTAAGTTTTCTTCTGGAGTTCTCATTTTCAATACTACACAAACCAGCCTTTCATGAATCACTGCAGATTTGTCATTATTGTCTAACAGAGGTCTCTCGTATGAGAGTCGTTATGCCTTTCATTTATGGTGGAGTATGAGGATTAATCTCAATATTAGTCATTTACTTTCACCAGCATCAAAGAACATATACAAAGAGAAAGTAACACTGTTTTATTTAATCTATGATAGGCTTCAAAGAAAAAAAAATTCAAACTGAGCCTTAAAGACAGGGAATCATGCAGTATTAATGGCCATCCACTAAAACTGATGTCAGGGTTAATCTCACGTTCAGACTTTTTTCATTGGCCTATGTGTGCTAGCCGTTAGGAGCAAATATGCAGTATATATCTTCTACTGAGATTTCTTTTTACGGGCATTAATTGCTGGTGCACTGTATATAATAATATACAGAAAAAGTGCACTCAAATATGACAGGTTTTATGCTTCCTGTGCATATATGAATGTGTGATGGTACAGCTGCGAAAACAGAACCCCCTTTTTAGCTTCCTCTGTCTTTCTTTGCACGTAAGCAGTCAAGTATTAGTAATAAAAAAGATGTAATTGTAAAGAATGCTGATCTGTTTTATTAACTATACTTTAGTCACATACGCAAAACAGACTGAAAGAAAACTCAGCTGATAAATTATATGCTACATAATACATGTAAGCACTAAGGAGGAATGTTAGAAAACCAGGAATGAGTTGAAAGTAAACTAAAGTGCTACTGAAACACAATCACAGGCTCATGACTTCCAAAGAACCAGTCGTCAAGGATACAGAAACAGCATAATGTGGAAAACAATGCTTGAAAGAAACCTGTTTTTTTGTTTTGGGAAGTGATAACTGACTCTTGATTGCATATTGTCAGTTAAAGTCTACAGAAAGACATGTATGTCAGATATATATAAGCAAAGATACAAATGCATTTTCTGTAAAGGAAGCATCCTAATTGTTGTATCTTTCGGCTTTTCCCGGTTAGGGGCCGCCACAGCGGAACTCCGGTCCGCTAATGATTGGCAGTAGATTTTTACGTGCCGAGTTGCTGGCTCTGACACAGCCTTCAACGAAGGTACGCCCATTCACGCATGTCTCCACACAGAAGACGCTCTAGCTGAGAATCGAACAGGACAATGTCTTACTGTGAGGCAACAACGCTATCGCAGCACCACCACCGCAGTAAAAGGAAGCATCCTAATTCTCATAGAAATATCTGAACAGAATGTGCTTTATCCATCAGACAGAAGAATTAAATCAAATAGTATTTACAGATAACAAAGGGGTGAAAACCCTTAGCTATGTTTGTCCACCTAAGCCTGCAGCCATTCCAATATTAATTGCAAGAAACAACCATAGTTTTTTTTCATTGCTCATTAAATTAACTGTTATGCAAAGCAGATAAACTTTGCCTGAGAAATAAATGAGCTATGACTGAAAATAAATGAATCAAATCAAGGATGCATGAACATGACTCTGAAATAAAATGAATGGTATACATAAAGAAGACACTTGCTTCTGAAATAATGAAACATTATGATAAGGTACTGTCATGTATATATTAAATTAACTGTTATGCTAGCATTCTTTATATAGCATTCTCTAAGATTTACTTCAGTTATATCAGAAATTGTTTATTTCAGATTGATTGTCTTGTCTACAATTCATAGTAAAGCACATTTATCCTTGCCTGCATCGCTACATCTTTTGCATGAGTCGTAAGAATTGATATTGAAGTTGATCCTTCTATGTGACACAACGTAGAAGTAACAGCATGGCATCCGGATCTAAGGATATCATAATCTCAATACACTCAGTCCAAACTAGACTGATAGTTGAGTACAATGCACCCTTTAGAATATACCTGACCAGCCATTTGCAATAGCCGGAGCAGCCACAAAGGTTTCTCACTAAAAGCATACAGGGTGTAAATAAGATGCCCTATGCTGACTGCCTCAAAACCCTGTTCTGTACTTTGTCTCCTACAAACTACTGAGGGGTGATCTATGCCCAACCTACAGGAAATTCTCCAATCAAGCACTGATGGATCTGTTACACATTTGCAAAACAAACAGCACAAGAATTACCGGATCTCAAGGATCTAAACATTGTCTGTGACTTGTGTTTGGCATAAAACATTTTGGAGGGACAGGTATGTGCTTCAGAGATGTGGAAGTGCTATTAATCTATTTTTTTACTAAAGGGTATCCTTATCGTGTGGTTCCTTACAGCCTTCTATTCTTGCTGTGGTTATTTGTGTTGGATGTTTTTGAAGGCTGGTCTTCCCTTTTTTATTAGATTGTGTCTCAGAGATTACCCTTCTCTGGAACAGACTCCTCATTCTTGTGAAACAGAGCTCTTCCCCAACCCTATTTAAACACAGTTTGGACAAATGAACAGGAAATTGCAAATTCGAGCCTGGCTTGTCACCTCTGGCTCTTATGGAAAGGAGTAGTTTATAGATCTGTTAAGGTGCAAGCATATGCCAAAGCTGTTCTAATTTGGAAAATTGGGACATGAATGGCTAGGCTTTACATGGCTGTAGGGCCATTAACCTACTAACCGCCTACGATCCTAAGTAAACATCAATGGCTGATGCACACATCAGGCAGCATTGCACAGATAATCTTTTAGTTGCAACTTTCCATGTCTAAAAATCTCAAAGCTGATAATTGTTTGCTGTATGTTGTGTCTTTCATTTTAGGGGTCGCCACAGCAGAACTCCGGTCCGCTAATGTTTGGTAGTGGATTTTTACATGCCGAGTTACCACCCGTGACGCACAACATTCAACGAAGGCACGCTCATTCATGCATGCCTCCACACAGAAGACGCTCTAGCTGAGAATCGAACGGGACAACGTCTTGCTGTGAGGCGACAATGCTACCGCAGCACAACTACCGCGGGACACTTGTTTGCTGTATGAACATGACAAATACTGTTATGAAATGGCTTCTGAAAAATCAAGCAGACTGATTGGTTAACATAACTGTGGAAAATATGTTGAATGCATGCATAAAAAGAAGCTGTCTCACAAAATGTTTGCATAGTTAAAGAATGCCATTTTATATGTGCAGTAAAACATACTGGATGTGTGTTGAATAGGTTCCACCCCGACTTATAAAACAAATACCCCTTGGGCCTGTGCCTCCCTGCAGCCGGAGTGTGAGTATCTATTGAGTGCATGCCCTGTCTGTTATGATTTAACCTATCACAAATAGCTTTGCCTACAGAATGATGCAGCTATCCCAACACACACATCTTTGCCTACAGAATGCAGCTACTTTCAAAGCTTTGATTATTGTATCTTTTCTGGCCAAGAGTGATGCCTATATTTAAATGCAGTATTGCTTGAAGAGGTAGTCAGTACATTCTGTGTCACATCTACCTAGTTATTCAGTAACAGCTTTAACTGTAGCTGCTCTTTACTATAAAATTACGTCTCCACACTATTTTTATACTCTTTCTTATATTGTCTGTATATGTCACCTGTTCTCCAGTTTTGTTTTCCTTTTTTATTTCAGATTTTTATTATTTAAGATTAGCGTACTGGACCACAGAAGCCCATTTTTCAGCCCAGTCTGTTAGAAGTAATAAAACTGTAAATACACTGTTCTTGTGTAAGCATTACATACTAAGGATAATCCTGGCATATATTAACTTGTACTGCAAAGGGCTGCTTATACTGAGTAGACAGTCTCAGAGAATGCAGTTTGGATGATATGCATAAGAATATTTATTTTTGGTAAAGTGTTTTTTAGGGGGATGTGATTATAAATTAGAAAACATTTTTTGTTTTTATATTTGGCTTCAGTACATAGTGACGATGACTCTCTAATGGGATGGTCATTCCTTTATCTACAGGGAATGCAAACTTAGATGATGTATTGATTTTTCTTGTACTCTCATTGCTAAAGGTAAAAGTACTAACCTTAAACAAAATTCCTCAAAGGAAACATCATATTTTCCCTTAAGTATCTAGCAAAAATTAAAGAAAAGCAAATTGGGTTTCTCCACCAAGATCTGCATCATTATAAGATGATGCTACCTCTTCTCTGCATCAACAAAATGTCATATCTATTTGAATCAAAATAATGATTGATAACATTTTCTAAAAGACCAAGAGAGCCAGTAAGTTTGCAAATAATATTACCAGAAACACAAAGAAAAACTGCAACATAGGACAGGATGTCTAATTGCTGAGAACTTCTTTGAAATCAGTTCACAAGTTAAGCAAACAACAGACATTCTTAAATTTCAGCATTTCAGTATAGTCAGATCAAACAGACTAGAGTCAGTTTAACTTTTCTTGCGAAATATACATAGACACTTGTAGTTTATCACCATAATAAATTAAAGCTTTTTATAAGTTATCCATGTTTCATGCTTGTATGGTTCTCAGTGATATTTAACTTGTTATATATTTAGTAGGGGTACACATGCAGGATGTAGTCTTAAGTCTTGCAAGTTTCATGCATTTGTTAATAAGCATACCTATATTTATTGATTTTTGGTAATTCTAACAAGAAGAGGAAAGATTTGGTGTAGAAAAAGGAAACATGCTAAATTTATGCTTGCTTAATTGCATTCATAAGTAGGCACTTGACTTTTATCTCATTCATGCTTGCTCAAATTATTTGTTTGATGACATACCACAGGATGCTGTCTTACTTCCTTTCTTTTTCTTTTCTTCTTATGTATTTGAATACATTAAGATCAGGATCAAGCCTTTAGTTGAAAAAAAATCTTTCCCTTTGTAGCTTGCTTGCTATTTGTTTTTTTAATGATTGACTTGGCCATTACAGAGTAGATACAACTTAGCTGCTTAAATGATATGTGATAACTGCTGATGAATAGCAGTAGCACCTTTCTCACTGTTTATAATGGAAGCCACACTCAGCACTTATCAGTGATAAACATACTTGGCTATTTTATATCTGTTTTTCTGTTTTGGTCATTTACCTGTTGCAAACTTGACTTATGTGGGGCTTATGTGTTCTCTGGAGTATAATCAGGGAGATTATTACATTATGGGGATTATGGGGCATACATGCGTGTGTGTGTGTCTTTGTACACACACACACACACACACATATATATATATATATATATATGTGTGTGTGTGTGTGTGTGTGTGTGTGTATGTCTGTATATATATATATATATATATATATATATATATATATATATATATATATATGGTTTCACTTCATATCGTCGAAAGCTCATTTCATCGAATTTCAAAACAGAGAGACCAAATCATCAAAAACTCAAATCGCCGAAAATTCATAACATCGAATCTCAAATCATTGAAAACTACAAGGCAACTAGAAATAACATCTCACAGAGTTTTTACTATGTTTATGCAGGGAGGGAAAGCATAAACATAGTAAAAACTCTGCGGGATGTTATTTCTAGTTGCTTTGTAGTTTTCAATGATTTATGGGCAACGCGATATTGGTGCTGCGGTAGCGTTGTCACCTCACAGCAAGACGTCACGTTCGATTCTCAGCTAGAGCATCTTCTGTGTGGATGCATGCGTGAATGGGCGCACCTTCATTGAAGGTTGTGCGTCAGGGCTGGTAACTCGGCATGTAAAAATCCACTACCAAACATTAGCGGACCGGAGTTCTGCTGTGGCGACCCCTAACTGGGATAAGCCGAAAGACACAACACAACATGCAGGGAGGGAAAACCCCCGTGCACCCCCCCATTTGTGGGGCTCTGCCTCCCACACCCCCCATACATTAAATATACCAACTCAAAGGTCACACTACAGTGGGGGAAAAAGGTAATTTCCTAACCCCACTGTAGTGCGACCTTGGAGTTGGTATATTTAATTTTCGGGGGGGTGCAGGGAGGCTTGCCCCCCTGCATAAATGTAGTAAACAGTGTCTGGGATGTTATTTTTAGTTGCTTTGTAGTTTTCAATGATTTGAGATTCGATTTTATGAGTTTTCAACAATTTGAGTTTTCGATGATTTGGTCTTGCTGTTTTGAAATTTGATGAAATGAGCTTTCGACGATATGAAGTGAAACCATATATATATATATATATATATATATATATATATATATATATATATATATATATATATATATATATATATATATATATATATCATGGCTGCACTAATGTAGGATTTGATGCATTGTGTACACTGATGCTAACATTGTAGAGTTACACTGTGTGTGTCATTTCCAGCCCCAACAGCTGTGGCAGTCCTGCATCATTCAACCTTATGAAATAGCATACGTGTGCATGGTGGATGGGGGCTGCTGTTGTGATTTTTTAACCATCTTTTCAAAATTCAGTAAATTTAGGATCTAAGGATAAAGAGTTGCTGGAGGGGCTTCTGGGGGCTTTGAACTGCATGACAGGATCAGGAATGATGCACGGTGGTTGTTGCATATGAAGTGTCTTTTATGAGTTCTGAATAATGTCCAGATTTTAAAATGCTTTCACATTCACAGTACTTTCTATCACTAACATTATGAATGCACATCACTCATTAGATGAAACTTCTAAATTATTTTGCTTTTGATTGACTCCTTCATTTCCTACTGTGCTGAATATCAAAGATGACAAAAAACTCCTTTTACCATTTGTAATGGAGCCTGATAGGTTCATTAACATTAAAATGAATGTTAACGATTCCTATTTAATCTTCTAAATCAGTTTGCATACTCCCCATTTAACATCTCCAAACAGTTTCTCATTTACATTAAATAAATATTTCCAGTTTAAGCACTCATCTATATAAATAGTACAGTTGTTCATTAAATAAATTACACCATTGCACTGTACTGTTTTATTTCATTATTACATTGCATTATTATATTACATTATATTGTAAGTTCATTGATAACACTTTTACATTGTGAATACATCACTCTTCACATCTAATTAAGTCTCATTTTAATTTCCCATTTAGACTGTACCACGACAAGATCTGACTAGTTTAATAATGCACCATTTAAATCTGCTTTCATACGTAGCCATCCCCTCATTCCCAGCTTTTCTCCTTTCACTTTGTTAACATGATGATTTCAGTTCAACACATTGAGTATTATTCCTAGGGTGGCAGTTTGTTTGCAGTAGTGCAGATCTGCAGTCTGATCTACACTGAGGCTGTATATCTATCTTTATTTGTCCTCAGCTGGATTCTTACCTGAATTTGATTCTCTCACCCTCCTTGCTTATGTGCAACTTGCAAAGCATACGGCACACTTGTATAACTCAGTCATTCACCTTTACTTTGCTCAATTCACATCGGCCATTCAGGGAGATTATTTCATGGAGAACATCGATGTCTGTGCGGTGACTGAAACCTGGTTCAAGGCTCCTGAGAGCACCCCAGCACTATCAGGTTTTACCTCATATCATGCTTTCCGGCCCCAAAACTTGGACCGAACCACAAAAGGAGGGGGAGTATCCATTTTCATCAAAGATACCCACACCTCCAGGTTAGTGGCAACGCATGAAGCATCGGAGACTATCCAGGTGCAACTAACCATAGGCAAAACTGCCTTACAGTCTGTAGCATGCTACAGACCACCCTCTCAAACTCAGGAACCCCACACAGCCTTCCTGAAGACACTGGAGAGTATGAATGTCTCTCCAAATACCATCATTTTGGGAGACTTCAACTACCCAAACATAGACTGGGAACATTACTCAAGCCCCAACACCCTAGCCCAAAGGTTCCTAGAATTCATAAACTCAAATGCAATGGAACAACTAGTCACCATTCCCACAAGAGGAGACAATATACTAGACCTGATCATCACAAACATGGGGACAAAATGCTCCACACCGAAGTATATCCCTCTTTGGTAAGATCAGACCATAAATTAATCTCACTGGAAATCCACATCCCGCCCCCACCCCTGCACAAAAGACCACAGTGAAGAACTTCTCAAAAGCAAACTTCACACTTCTTAAGACTGAAGTGGTATCCTTCAAGGCCCCTGGGCCAGTGGAAACCACAACCCACACTGCTGAATCCTTTGCAAATGCCTTCTATGGGCACCTTCAAGAATGCATGGATCATGCAATCCCAAATAAAACCAAGACCCATTCCCCCAAAGGCAGGCACCCGGTCTGGTGGACCCCAGCCATAAACAAACTTTACAACAGGAGGAGGAAGCTACTACATGACAGAGCAAAATCTGTAAAAGGGAAGGCGTCTCTGATCAGTACTAGCAAAAAGCTACGATCACTCATAAAATCATCCAAGGCCAACTTTGAGAGAAAAATCGCAAAAGACAATCACAAGGCCTTCTTTAGCTATGTTAGAAACCTGGGTGGAAACTCCCAGATATGCTCAGAGTTAGTCCAAAATGACACAAAATACACCAAACCCACTGACATTGCCAACATTCTGGCAGACAGGTTCAGTGCAAATTTCTCCTCCCCCTCCCCCCCAAAAGGAGAAAAAACTATCCCAGCAGAGTGTAGCCTCCCTAACATCTCAGATGCCCAGGTGAGAGCCGCCCTCTCTAAAGCTAAAAACACAGCATCAATGGGACCGGATGGTGTCCCAGGCTGTGTGCTGCATGAACTCCAAGAGGAACTAAACCCACACATAAGGCTGCTGTTTAATCTTAGCCTTACTACAGGATACGTACCCAAAGAGTGGCGACGGCAACAGTGGTCCCACTTCACAAAGGCGGTGCTTCTACGGACCCTGGAAATTACCGCCCCATAAGCTTGACGAGCCTGGTCTCCAAAGCTATGGAGAGGATCATTATGGAACTCATAAACAAAGACATTGGGGACCTACAGACATTGGATCCTACCCAATTTGGCTTTGTCAAGGGCAGATCCTGCCTTTTGAACTTGGTCGACTTTTTGAAACAGTCACTAAGGCCATTGATGAGGGTAAGGCAGTTCACACAGCCTACCTTGACCTTGCAAAAGCCTTTGACACAATACCCCACTTGGGCATCATAGACAAACTCACCAGCTTAAATGTAAACCCATATGTCACAAGATGGGTTGCAAACTGGCTCAAGGACAGAACCCACAGGGTCAGAGTTGCTGGAGCTATGTCAGACTCTAAGCCAGTCACAAGCGGTGTCCCACAGGGCTCAGTCCTGGGACCCCTCTTGTTCGGCATTTATTTTTCCGAGGTACAGGCAAACATAGGAGGATTGTGGCTGACAAAGTTCGCAGATGACTGCAAACTGGGTGCCATAATTGATACTCCAGTGGACACAAACATCCTTCAGAGAGGCCTCATAAAAACGGATAATTGGTGCCAGAGCCATGGCCTTAAGCTGAATGCCAAAAAATGTATAGTCATACCCTTTGGGAAAAACAAGGTACTGACAAATTACCACATAGGTGGTAATCCATTAAGTACGGAAGAGGTAATCAGGGACCTAGGGACCCAGGTTGACAGTAACCTCTCATTTGACACTCACATTGCCAAAGTGGTTAGGAAGACCTTCTATATTGCCCACCTTATCATGAAGGGTTTCACATCTAGATCAAGAGAGGTCATTGTGCCCCTGTACTCTTCTCTTATCAGGCCAATGATTGAGTACAATGCCCCATTTGGGATGTATCTCACCCGACATCTGCAGCAGTTGGAAAGACCCCAAAAGTTCCTCACCCAGAGGATAAAGGGTCTTAAACATATGCCATATGCCGCCCGACTGAAAAAACTCCAGCTCTATTCAGTCGCATACCGCCTACTCAGAGGTGATCTGTGCCTGACGTACAAGGCCATGTCCAATCCTGAATTAATGGACATGCTCCACCTCAGAAAATCCAAATCCATCTGAGCCACGAGAACAAGTGACTTAAACCTCAACACAGAAATAAATAGGACGTGCTGGAGGGACAGATTCATAACCCAGAGGCTCCCTACACTCTGGAACAGAATCCCAGTCCATGTTAGGCAGAGCCCCTCACTGACTCTATTCAAGAGAAATCTCGACGAATGGATGGGAGATCGTAGGTTTACCCCGGGGGTCATCTCTGTGTCACTACTAGACAGAGGCATAGTAAACTAAACCCTAAAAGGGCGTAGTATTCTCATCCTAAGGGGTGGTGTAAGCCACATACACTCTGGCTAGGCTTATAAATGCCTTAGGGCAGATAGCCTAGTACGAACCTATGAACCTATGAACCTATGTACATAAAAGATGTTTTTATGTTCTTGTTATTAATTGTTTGAGTTGAGAAGCTAAAAGAAGCTACAATTAACCCCCTTTTCATTAAACTTAGCACTTATTTTATGTATAAACCATGTAGCAGTTCAGTTATCTTAAATTAAACACATCATTGGAAGTATTAATTCATATATTCATTACTTCATTATCTTTTTCTTTTTCCCAAAACATTTTTATTTCTTCTTGACACTGCAATCACAGACATGTGCATTCTGTTTTGATGTTATTGTGACTTCTTAACCCTTTAATGCAAGAACTGTGGACAAAGCTAAAAATAATGGGGGAGGGTCATCAAAGGCCTAGAAGAAGGACAGTTATTAAATATTGCTCTTATAAACTTAGAAAGTTGATAGAATGACAGGTTTTGTATTAGCATGTATTTCCTTAAGGGTATTAAGTCTGAAACTGAAATATTTTCCATTATTTAAAGACTTCAATACTCAATAATTTATCAGAAAACATACATTTTATGAGCAGCAGTCCAAAAATATGAGGGAAAAATCTGGACAGTTGAGAGGTGTGTGTGTGTGTGTGTGTGTGTGTGTGTGTGTGTGTGTGTGTGTGTGTGTGTGTTTGTGTGAGAGCACATGTGTATGAGCAAGTTCTGATACTTCAGATGAGTAGAAATGTATTCTATATATGAAATGGGCTTTGCATCCTGTTTACTTGTGTGAAGACAGATAAAGACTGTTTTTTGCCACGTCTGGAGGTTTTAGAATCCTTGCATACTGCATATATCATATGCTTGAACATACTGGCTGTTTTACATTTCAGTCTTCCTTCTTTACTGCCACTGCTATGATAGATTTATTACACTATATTGTTTTGTTATATATTAATGAACTAAAGACACATCTACAGCACCATATCCAAACCAGTTGTGTTCTGATAGCTACTCATTTAATGTAAATAGTTAACTAGTTAATGCAAATCATTTTATAAACAAATCAAAACAATTAGATTCTATGCTCTGCACTATATTTTGTTCAAATAATTTAACATAGATATAAAACTTCTTTAAGAGACCCGGTTTCTATGAAATAATAAAAGAATCTTTGTAAACAGATTTACTCATTTATAGCTGCTTTATCCCAAAATCTGGAAGTAAAGGTCAAGAGTTATTATAACTCAACTTCCAAGATGGCTGCTTAATTTCAGCTTTCTGAGTGTGAAAACAGAAAATAAGAAGAAAGAGCCAGTAGACTCATATTTTGGGGTAAATTTCAGTAGCTGGCTAGGAAGTGCACTGCCTGGATGCCAGCAAAAAAGAAATTCGTAGAACCTGAAAGAAACTCAATCACAAAAGGTGAGGAAAAAACACTGACTGGTAAGAATTCTGCAGCTGTTCAGCAAAAAGCACTGCAAGCTCCAGCTTTGGTGCAAAACGTGACTTCCAGTAACCTAGAGGAAAAAATAAGTCAAATGTACTCAGAGCTGTTTAAAATAAAGGACACATTAAAGGACTATATCAACTCAGTAACAAAAGGCTAGAAAGATATTCAGATGAGATGATAAAACTGCAAAAATCAGAGGATGAAATGAGGGAAAGACTGGCTGAATATGAGATTGGTCAGTATGCTCAATGTCTGAGTTGTTTGGCTTCTGCTACATACCTACAATCAACTGCATTAAGTACAAACTTGCAGTGTTAAAGATCGTACTGCATTTTATTTTTTCTGTCTATTTAATTGTTTTATTGAATATTGTGCTTTGTGTTTCTCTGTAGTTTATTTTTCTCTTTAATTGTTTTATAGAATACTGTGGTCTCCCTCTATCTCTGCAGTTAGTTTCCTGCACATCCTCCCTGTTCTTGTTATGGTATTAATCTTGGTGGCTTTGGAATTGCCTGCCCCTCCTGTAAATTTGTGTTTGAACACTCCTCCTGCGTCTACCTCATTTGCTCACTCAACCGAGAACAGAGAGATCATATTTTGACTTCAGACACCCCTATCAGTCCCATCTGTTCAGCTCTGTCTCAGCTGTATTCTAGTCTAGTGCTACTAGCTCATTCTACCTAATACAGAAGGAACAGTTTTGAAGGGCAAGCCACTTAGGTCCTCAATTTTGAATTATCTTCTGTTTCTCTTTTCTCCCTTTCCACTTTCAAAAAAAAATTCTAAGCTTGTTTCCTGCCTTTCCTAAAACTAGTTTAGTCCAGATAAAGATTTGCTGGACTGTTTGTAAGCTTCTGACCCCTCAAGCCTTTCTGTGTTGGAGGGAAGTCTTCTAGCTTATTAGTGGGAGTGGTAAGCACTAGGTAGCCTATCTACCACAAGAGTGGTTTCTGGCCCAGAAATTGTAGTTTATTGGCCGTTTGGGCAGTTTTTCCATCTCTTTCAACTTTCTGGTTTAAAATCCCGTGTTTACGCTTGTTTCCTACCTTTCCTGTAACTAATCTAGTCCAGATACAGATTTGCTGTATCCAGGACTGTTTGTAAGCTTCTGTGCCCCCAAGCTTTTCTGTGTTGGAGGGAAGCATTCTAGCTGATCAGTGGGAGTGGTAAGCACTATGTAGCCTATCTACCACATGATCCAGGTACAGATACTTAGTTTTTGCACTTGAATTTGCTTATTCATGCTCAGCGATTGCTCAGAACTTGTTGTTGGCACTAAATAAGCTTCAAATTACTATAGCACTCAACCTTCCTCTTTACCTAGAGGAAAACAGTTTTTGTACTTACTTTCCTCACTTGCTTAGAGAAAAACAGCTCTTATACTCACTTTCCTCACTTGTCTAGAGGAAAGTAGTTTTTTATTCAGGCATGTCCAAGGGTCAGCTCCCAGTGTTCTCTCCTGTCCATCTGATGAATCTGGGCATCCTGGGGCAATGTAGCAATTGCCTCATGTACACAAACAATCCTCTCCTAATACCACCCGACACCACAACCTGTACGAGATGCACTTATCTAGCCAAACTGGAGGTAAAGCTCTCTCCAACCAAGACTGAACTTGACAGTCAAGAGGAGAAGGTAAACACTTGCACCACACCACACTCATCACATAGTCCCACTAAACCTGCACCACCAAAGTCCACACATAGAAACACAAAAACATTCACAGAGGCTTTCAATAATAATCTGCTCAAGCAACAGAGACCTGTAAAGCAGAAACGCAAGCAATCTCCATCCCGGAACACAAACCAAATGGCGCATAGCCCACAGACTCAGTGTGCCAATAAACCACATCTCATAAGGCAAAACAACGTACCCAACACACTAGTCATAGGTGAGACTATAGTCAGGCACACTGATGTCCCACTCACCAGGCTAAACAAGGAGAAGGTTACTGTCAGCTGCCTGTTGGGTGCCAAGATCAGCCACATAACCCATGCACTCAGGTTACTCCACAAGTACAAATATGATTCTGTCATTGACCATGTTGGTGTGAATGACCTGAGATGTACTTCCCTGGACTACATGAGAAGAGACTTGGGAGAGCTCTCCGATCTTGTAGCCCAGGCAAGTATGACCCTAGCCCTGAATAGCATCCTGCCATCGTCCAGAATAATACCGCAGTACAAGGACAAAATGATTGACTTCAACAATTGGCTAAGCTTCTGGTGTCATTCTAAGGGGATCCAGTATCTGTCTGCCCTGGATGACATGGTCGACAGACCACGATGCTTTGCCAGAGATGGCCTGCACCTGTTGCCCCTGGGATTCTGGATACTGGCTAAGGGTCTTGCCGCCCCTGTAGTGCCTTTTTTAGGCAAGGTTCAAATGACAAATTAACCACAGTAACAGGAACAGGCAAGCAAAACCTGAGGGTAATGCTACTCAATGCTAAAAGTCTAAATCTCAAAATGCACTCACTCAAGGCTCTCCTTAAAATGGAGAACATCGAGATCTGTGCAGTGACTGAGACCTGGTTCAACGCTCTAGAGAGCACCCCTGCATTACCAGGCTATAACTCATACCATACTTTTCGGCCATCTAACCTGGACCAGAACACCAAAGTCGGAGGTGTGTCCATATTCATTAAGGATATCCACTCCTCCAGGCTAGTTGCACAGCATAATGCATCCAATGTTATTCAAGTGCAACTAACTCTGGGCAAAACTCCAATCCAAATTGTAGCTTGCTACAGATCCCCTCCATGCCCTAGGATTCCCACTCCTTTTTTCTTGATATACTGGAAAATATTAGGGTTCAACCAAACACCCTAATAATGGGCAATTTCAACTACTCCACCATTAACTGGGAAAACTATTCATGTACCAACTCCTTCACTCAGCGCTTTCTGGAATTCATAAATTCCAATGCCCTGGATCAACTTATCCATACTCCCAGCAAGGGCAACAATATCCTAGACCTAGTCATTATCAACATGAGTGACCAGTGTTCCACACCTGAAGTCAACTCCTTGTTGGTCAGATCCGACCATAAGCTAATCACTCTATTTATCTGCATCCCGCCCCAACTCACTATTAAGGAAACCACTGTAAAAAAGTTCTCCAAAGTCAACTTCATGCTTCTTAAGACAGAAGTGGTGAACTTCTTGACACCCATGCAGATGGACAATACAGTTGCGACTGCTGAATCCTATGCAGATGCACTCTATAAGCACTTATACGACTGCTTGGATCGTGCTATCCCAAACAGAGCCAAGAACGTATCCTCCAAAAAAAGGAAGCCAATCTGGTGGTCCCCTGCCGTAAACAAACTCTACAACAGAAGGAAGAAACGGTTGCAAAAGAGAGTAAAATCCCAAGAGTGGAGGAGCTCCCTGGTCAGCCTCAGTAGGAAGCTGAGATCCCTTATAACATCCTCCAAAGCTAGCTATGAAAACAAAATTGCCACTGATTCTAAGGGCAACCAAAAAGCATTCTGTTGCTATGTCAAGAATCTCAATGGCAACACCCAGATCTTCTCTGAGTTACAGCACAACAGCACGAAAATTACAGAACCAACTGATATTGCCAACATCCTGGCAGTAGGTTCAGTGCTAACTTTACCCCCCTCTCACCCCCTAAAGGGCCCATATCTATACAGGCAGAATGCAGAGTCCCTATAATCATATCTATGCAGGTAAAAGCTGCACTCTCTAAAACCAAAAACACAGCATCCATGGGACCGGACGACATCCCAGGCTGCGATTTACATGAACTTCAGAACAAACTGGCTCCCCACCTAAGCACCATGTTCAATTATAGTCTCCACGTCAGTCTTTGTTCCCACTGAATGGTGCACAGCAACAGTTATCCCACTCCACAAAGGGGGAGCCACCACTGATCCTGGAAACTATCGCCCTATTATCCTGATGAGCCTCATCTGCAAGGCCATGGAATGTATCATCATGGAACTCATAGACAAAGACATTGGTAACCTTCAAATTTTGGACCCCACCCAGTTTGGGTTTGTGAAAGGCAGATAATGCCTTCTGAACCTGATCAACTTCTTTGAGGCAGTCACCAAAGCCGTAGACGAGGGTAAGGTGGTTCACACAGCCTATCATGATCTCGCCAAGGCTTTTGACACCATACCCCATTCTGGAATTATAGCTAAACTCACTAAACTAGGTATAAATCCCTATGTCACAAGATGGGTTGCCAACTTGCTCACTGACAGAACCCACACTGTAAAAGTTGCAGACTCCAAATCTGACTCCAAAGCAGTGACAAGTGGAGTACCACAGGGTTCAGTCCTGGGACCTCTCCTGTTTGGTATCTACTTCTCTGAAGTACAGGCTAACACAGAGGGCCTCTGGCTAACAAAGTTCACAGATGACTGCAAACTAAAAGCCATAGTCGAGTCCCCAAATGATGTGGACTTCCTACAGAAGGGCCTCACTGAGACAGATGCCTGGTGTAAGAGGCATGGCCTCAAGCTCAGTGCCAAAAAGTGCATTGTTATCCCCTTTGGTAAAAACTCTGTACCCATGAACTACCACATAAACAGCAGTCTACTTAACGCTGAATGTGTGATAAGAGACCTTGGGACCCAGGTGGTCAGTAGTCTCTCCTTTGATAATCACATCACCACAATAGTCAGGAAATCCTTCTATGTGGTACACCTCATCACAAAAGGGTTCTCATCCAGGAAACAAGAGGTCATTGTTCCCCTCTACTTGGCACTCATTAGAGCCATTATAGAGTACAATGCCCCTTTTGGAATGTACCTCACAAGACATCTGCAGCAGCTGGAAAGGCTACAGAAGTATCTCACAAAGAGGATTACTGGCCTCAAACAGATGCCCTGCACTGACCGTCTCAAAAAACTCCAGCTTTACTCTGTAGCATATTGCCCACCCCAATGGAGATCTCTGCCTAACATATGAAGCTATGTTAAACCCAGAGCTGTTGGACATGCTACACCTAACGAAATCCCAATCCCTATGAGCTACATGCTCTAGGGATCTAAACCTTGTCACCACAATAAACAGGACATGCTGGAGGGATAGATTCCTGTCCCAGAGATTTCCTATACTCTGGAACAAGCTACCCATCTATGTCAAGCAAAGTTCCTCATTAGCACTCTTCAAGAAAAATCCTGATGAGTGGATGGGAAATAGGAAATACACCCCGGGGATCACTTCTGTGGCTCTGCTCGACAGGGGCACAGGAAATTAACTTTCTTGGGTGGTGTAAGCCAGGGAACCTTGTTGGCTAGGCTTACTTAGTCCCTTGGGCCGATAGCCTAGTACCTACCTATGAACCTATAAGAGATATTACAAACAGTAATAGGATTACAGGGCAGAGCACGTAGGGGAAACCCTGAGATTTGTACCCGAGACGCTGGAAGGAACCGTGTGTATTACTTTTATGAAAGTGCAAATAAGCAACTGGGCTGGTATTCCACAGCAGGAGTTATTAATTGCAAGGGCACATCATGTGTATGTTCCAGACCTGGCCATGAGAAAGTAACCTAGACCTTTAATAGTGAAAAACTATGTAAAACTGTGGCAGAAGGACAAAGTACTAAAAATGGGAGATAGACTGTTTGTGGAAAATGATTACTCACTGTACACCAGGGCAGAAGATGTGTAAATTTATTCTGCTAATCAGGAAATGTTGAGAAGCAGGTGTGAGGTTCAAGCTGCTGTACCCACATGTTTTCAGAATATTCTTTCTTGCAGGGACAAAATATTTTTTATGCGGCAGAATATGCTAAAGAGGAAATACAAAAGTTTGTCCAACAAAAAGTGAGCTATGAAACAGGAGAAGATTCTGTTTCTTATTCTTCTGGTAATAAAGCCCACAGTGTGACTGCCAGTAAAACCTTTTCCAATGTTTCAGTAGAAGATGCTTGAGAGACAAAAAAGAAGCACAAGTTGACTAGAAGAACCACAAGTACATTGAACATGAACAGAGACTGGATTTTGGAGGTGGTAATCAACAGGAACAAAACCAGCAACTCAGAAATGGGCAAATAAATGTGGGTTATAAAGCATTAATTGTGGGTGGCCACGGTGGTGCAGTGGTTAGCATTGTCACCTCACAGCAAGATGTTCTCTGGTTCGATCCCTGGCTGGGGTGCCTTCTGTGTGGAGTCTGCATGTCCTCCCTGTGGTCGCATGGGTTTCCTCCGGGTGCTCTGGTTTCCTCCCACATCCCAAAGACATGCTGCAGGTGGATTGGACACTCTAAACTGGCCCTAGGTGTGAGTGCATGTGTGTGCCTTCTGTGGAAGGTTGGGCACCGGGCTGGCAACTCGACACTGTACAATTCAACTGCCAATCATGAGCGGACAGGTGATACGCTGTGGTGACCCCTAACTGGGAAAAGCTGAAAGAAAAAGGAGATAAAGCATTAATTGTATTTGTGAAATGTGACCGAACCAGAAAACCTGGAAATATTGGGACTTTTTCGACTTTGTTAAACTTCTACGGGACTCTAAGGCATATGCTCTACTTCATGTCATTAAGTTTGGAAGAACATTTAGGACAGAAGAAGAGGAAGGATGGAAGGAGTTTAGCTGTAAGTAAAACAAAAATTTGTTCTTAATACTAGTATGTTTATAATGCGTAATATATTCTGCATGCTATAAAGTAAAGCTTTCTCAGTTATTTTCAAGTGTAATGGGGATACTAAAGTAAACAGGTACCCTTGTTTTTTCATCCTTCTTTCTTTCACCATGTTTAGTTTTAAGAAATATAAGCACTGCATGGTAAAACAAGAAGAAATGTCTCATCAAAAGAGCATGATACAAGAAAATTTGATGTTTTTTTCACTGTTGCATAGGGAATGACTGGAGTAACGCCCTTTGTTTGATCTAGTAACAATTTTTAAGTGAAAGCCAAAAATAAAAAAAAGAATATTAAATATAGTAAAAAAAATTTCCTTAACAAATAATTGAATGCTTTTTTGAAGCAGCTCTGTAGCTGGTTTTCATGTCTCCAGGGAGCAGTCTGATAAAGAGCAATAAAACAGAATACAGCTTTCTTTCAGTGGCTAGAAAATAATGTTTTCTGAAAGCATTCAAGTGTTTTCCCAATCTGGGAGAAAAAGAAAGATATAACAAAACCAGATAGCTTAGTAGAAGCACCGGCTGTAACATGTCTTAGTGTGGATAACCTTCCTTATAGGTTAATCCAAGTGTGTGTGTGGCTGTCAGTCTTGGACAGTTCTTTCATTTAGGAGGGTTAAATATCAGTATTTGAATATGTATATATATTTTTTTTATGTTATTTTTAAGTTAATAGGTTTTAGTGGTGTATTGGGCGTGTGCTTGTTTTTTTGGTTGAGGGCTTTCAATTAAACAAAAAGTTTTGTAAGATGTGACATAGGCTGAAATTGATATGACAAGAAACAACTACCTGCCAAACATTACTGTATGCATGCAACACAAAAGCTGAAACAAGATACTTAACCAAAATGCTGTTATAAATAGAAGGTGGGAATAATAACCTTTTAACATAATGGCCCTTTTTGTATTATCTTCTCACAGATACATACAAAAAAAAGAAAATGTAGAGTGCAAATAGCTATGCTACAGGCGACGCATTTGGAAAGAAATGAGCATGTGAATTTGATAAAGAAATGTTTTCAGGATTAATCACTGGAATATCTGTGACAAAGGAAAAGAGGAGCACTTATGTTAATTGGAAGTGGAGCTCCAATAGTGATAAAAGAGGATAAAAAAGATAATGATGGCAGATTTGTAGTAATAAGGGTTTTCTGACAAGGGAGGAAGATTGCACTGGCATGTATTTATATTTCACATAAAACTATTATAATGGAACTTAAGAAAATTCTGGGAAAAATAGTCAGCTTTCAGCAGGGAATACTACTTATGGGTGGGGGCTGGAATTTGATTTGCAACAATGAAGATGTATCTGGGGGGGGGGGGGTCCAGAAGGGAAAATATAACAAAGGAGCGTAGATTTTTGAAGAAATTTATAAAAATGTTTGGCATGGAACACGTGACTTCAGTAGTAGGAATTCAGAATGAATTTACATATTATTTCCCAAGATGGAAAAACTGGGCTAGGCTAGACCAGAACTTATATTTTACAGGACCAGGCACATTTAATTGAAAGTTTTGATATGAATCCAGTAACTATTTCAGACACACACCAATTATAACTAAAATAAAAATACAGGGTAATGAAACAAAAATGAGACACTGGCACTTTCCCACCCATTGGCTGAAAAGAGAGGAATGTAAGGAATGGGTAGTGGAAATTATTTGGGCGTTATTAGAGAAGATAGATATTACTTCTGAAAATAAAGCTAGGGAGTGTAATAAAATTAAAGTGGAGTTTAAAATATTGTGGAAATAAAAGGGAGAGAGATAAGAAGTAAAAATAACTATTTAGAGGGACTCACAAAGATTAAAATATTACAGAATCGGGGGAATCACACAGAACAGGAAGAGTAGCAATTGCAGAATGCTAAACAGAAAATAAGGGATTTTACCTGATTAATTTGCATGAGTTTAGAAAGATTGCTGTTAAGCAAATGTTTTTTGATAATAACTCCAGAGCATAAAAACTGTTAGCATGGCGACTGTGGCAACAGAAAGTAGAAAGGGTTGTTGCCAAGCTTAGGGAGCTTAAAACAAAGAAGATAACAAGAGATCCTATAGAGGTACTAGAAATGTTTCTGAAATTTTATGAAAATATGTATAAAGCAGAGAAATATGGAAGTCAAGAAAAGGTACAAATGGAAATTTTTATGGAAGAATTAAATATGCCAAGGTTAGAAGTAGATGAGGCCAAATTACTAAAAGTTAGGATAGGAGGAGATGACATCAAAATGGTGATGCACGACCAATCTACCGGAAGGTCCCCAGGAATAGATGGTATTCCTGTAGAAATTTGGAAGCTATGAGGGAAGAAACTGATAAAGAACTGAATGGTTTTCTTTAACAGTATTTTAAGAGGAGAAGCAACAACATCCTGGAAGAAAGCAGTGGTGGTTGTAATACCTAAAGAGGGTAAAGACCCATCAGATTCAGCTTCATATAGATCCATTTCAATCATAAACTATGATTATAATGTGTTTATGTCTGTAGTAGCTAAAATAATTGCAGAGGAGATGCCAGAATTGATATATATGGATCGTTGTGGTCTTGTGGATGGGAGGCAAACATTTGACAACATTAATAGAACAATTAAGAAAACACCACTGTTGTTGGTGGGTCTTGATGCAGAGAAAACATTTGACAGAGTAAGGTGGGAGCTTATGAGCAGGGCAATGGAAGCATTTGCATTTCCTGAAAAATTATGAAGTTGGATGGAAGGATATATGATGGATCAAAGATGAAAATTAAAGTTGACTGAGTCCCCTCTGATAATTTCTGCTTGAGCAGTGGAACCAGGCAGGGGTGTCTTTTACCCCTTTGTTATTTGCAGTACAGTTAGAACCATTGGCAAAGAAAATAAGGGACTCTGAAATTCAAGGATGTAATTGGCATGGTAGTCAAGAAAATCTGGCTCTATTTGCAGATGATATTATTTTATACCTGATAAAACCAGAAAAGGACATTTCAGTGTTGTGGAACCTTTTGAGACAGTTTGAAGTCTTTTCAGGATACAAAATGAATGCAGCTAAAACAATGGCAAAAGCTGTAAAACTGTCTACCCACACACAAATTGGTTCAGCAATATCCATTTTTAAGGGGACATGATAAAATGAAGTACTTAGTAGGAGTATAGATTAAAAATGATTTTGGTGTGGCAGCTAAGGATATGTGGGAAGAGACTGAACAAAAGATAATACAAAAACTGAGAAATTGGAAGCTCTATTTTATGGCTATGGATAGCAAGATACAAGCAGTTAAAATGTTTTCAATATCTTTAGTTTTATACACAGGTCAGGCATATTTTTATCAACCAGAGGAGAAGTTGTGGGTACCAAGTATAAAAGACCTGAAGGATTTTATCTGGGAGGACAAGAGAGCGAGAGTCAAGTGAGGTAAGCTGATTATTCCAGTAGAACAAGGAGGCCTGGGTTTACCCAATTTGAAGGGGTATTTCAGAGCTACACAGTTAATTCAAAGTGGAAAGGGATAATGATGAAATAGGGGGAATCTCAAGAAACAAGGAGAGACTAGGATTTTGGAGGTGGATCCTTAGGAGAATAACAATAACCATACATAATATTATATTCACAAAGTAGCAGAAAGTATTTTAAGAACTAAGCCAACAAGGGAATTGCGAAAGGAGATTCTGCCAATAAAGATGTTTGCAATTAGGGATGCAGACAGTAGGCAAGATGGGGGCTGGAATTGTTTGGAGAAAACTGGCAAAATAATTAGAGAGGGAAAGGTGATGGAATGGGAAGAGGCCAAAAATGTATTTAGTCTGCTGGCCAGAGATTGCCTTCCCTATCCAGTACTGATATCAGAGTATAGGTATAGAGAAAGAAATAGGGGGGATCCTAGGCGAAAGACCAGGACTGGTAGAGTTTTTAATAGAATCTAGAGCAGAAGCTGCAGTTAAAAAAGAATAATTAATGGAGCATATAAAATATTGCATGATAACTTTAAAAATCACCAAGTTTAAAAGACACCACATAAAGTTACACCACGGTTCATCAGTAAAGTATTAAATTTATTTAGCGCTTTTTTCCCTTTGTATCATATCGAGTTCATCAGACTGAACAAGGTTAAAAATGCAAGGCAATTTAAAACATTCTGAAACACACTCCCTTTTCAAAGTAACCAATAGAATAAAACTTCCTGTGGAATCAAACTTCATGTAGAGTGAAACTATGTTTCCTTACCTTGGAGACCATGCACAACAGAGTTAAGTGTAACAAATTGCCAAGACAAGTTAATGTTCATTTCAAAGCAGTACTGAATAAAATCAAACATTTTATAAAACAACTCCAATGGATTTTATTTTTAAAATACAGTTAATTGATAGATTAGCATTTAAATTGGGTGGCTGAGTGGCATCAGTAGCATGGTGCCAGCATAATTCCCAGTATTCCAGCCATAAATCACCAGGGCAACCCCTGGGAATCTTTTCCAATTTTTCTATCCTGAAAAAAAGAAAACTATGCCCAAGGAACTCCTTATTGTGCTAAGCTATTGCATTGTTGACATCCCCTCTTTTTATATTATACATATGCTCATAAATTCTATCTTTTAAGCTCCTAGATGTTATACCAATATAAAAACATTAACACTGTGATATTTAGCTAAGTAAACTAAACCAGTTATTTTACAATTACATTAGTTAAGGCTGGCTAATACCATCCAGGCACTTTTCCCTGCCTCTTGCTCATTACTGTGTGGCAGCAGAGTGCAGCAGTTTCTTCAGGTACAGTTGAACAAAGACTGCAAACTTGCTGCACTGGTATTTAAGAAGTACAGAATCTCTAACATAAGCAGTTATGACAAATGCATAAAGAAAATAATTGAACTGAAGAATTTGTAATTCATTTTTTATATTCCTTAGAAATATTTTGCTAATAAATAACTTAGGTTAAGACACATTTGTCATACAAGATTTAAATAAATCATAAATGTCATAGAAAACACTACTGGTTTAAGGTTACAAGCTCAGAAACCTATCTGGTTTTGTTGAGGATAAATGTTAGTTTCATCTGAATTAAAAAAACACAAAACTTTTGCATCATAAAATGTGGGTGGATCCAGGTTTCTCTACATTCCTAGAGTCCTGATCTGTGTGGACTTCACTGGCACCATTGGACTCTGAACTCTTCAAATTCAGTGTTTGTTTTCATGGCCTGAATGAAAACCAGTCTCTGTGCATGCAGCTGGGCATGCCTGGGGACTTGCAGCACTGGAAGGGTATGAGTTTTCACATAAGTTATGTGAAGTGTATGATCATCTTTCAATTGTGTTTCACTTCTTGACTAAATGGCTTAGAACCATTTAGCTTATGTGGAACTTTTGCTGTTATCTTAGTTCAGGAATGTACACCAAGTATGTGGAAGTTTTTAGGTAGATGTAATTGAGTTATAAAGGATGTTGTTAAATGTGAATTGCTAAATTTTAGACAACTGCAAATGGATTACTTTCTCACCATTGTTGTTGCCAAGAGTAGCTGTAGATATATTAGACATACCTTTCAGCTGTTTTTGATTTTGCAAAATGCCCTGATTTTGCCTCCTATTTTTGCCTGTTTCTCATAAAATGTGCATCTTTATGACAAAGTTTTGAGGATTTCAATCACTAGATAATTAGTCATTTTGAATTTCAGACTTCATATTCCAATTAGCTAAAACACCTGGTGTTCATAAGGGTCATTTATATATATCCCACATGCCTCTGATTCAAAAGGTTTGAGAGGTCACTCATTGGAAGTTCCAGCTTATCTGGAGTTTTCATTTAGTTTTTATTGATTGTTTTTTGTATTAAACCTTCTCACTCATTGTTTTAATTTATTTGGGATATTTTGCAGTTACCCTAATGCTATTGAACATCAGCTGGGTATAACAGCCCTGTGTTTCTTATGATTAGTCAAATACTGTGCTTGTGCTGTGCCAATGACGTCTTAAGGCCAAAATATGCATATCCACCGCTTGTTGGGTTTGGCTTTATTGGCCTGAAATTGTCCATTAAAACGACAAAACAAATCATGGGCATTCGGAATCACCAGTTAGCTGAAACACCTGGTGCTCATAAGAGTCATTTGCATATATCCCATGTGTCTCTGATTCAAGAGGTTTGATAGGTCACTCATTGGTTTCAGCTTGCCTGGAGTTTTCATTTAGTTTTTACTGATTGTTTTTTGTGTGACCTTCTCACTCATTGTTTTAGATTTCATATTCTTCTGAAAATTTATACTTCTGCAAAACCTGCTATTATAGTAACCTTTTAAGTATATGAGTAATATTTAAACTCCTTCCCTTATTTTGGTCCTTTGTTCCCCCTCCAATTATTTTTGGCCTTCTTCCTGATGGTCAGAGGAATTTACATTTCAGCTATGTCTGATTTTGCAGATTGTCATTGATTTATCTCATAGTTGTGTCTTATCCCTCATATTGTTTTTTATTCCCTTGTAAAACACTCATGATTATTGTCAGTGAAAAATGGCAAGCATTGGAGATTCCTGCTTCTTGTTCAGACAGTACATGTTAATGAAAAGCCAATTGTTCTGAATTAGGATTATGTTAAAAATTGTCACTGATTTTGGGCATTTTGGGCATAGTTGTGTCTTATCCCTCATATTGTTTTTTATTTTCTTGTAAAACACTCATGATTATTGTCAGTGAAAAATGGCAAGCATTGGAGATTCCTGCTTCTTGTTCAGACAGCACATGTTAATGAAAATCCAATTGTTCTGAATTAGGATTATGTTAAAAATTGTCACTGATTTTGGGCATTTCCCTACTCTCTATGTTAGTCATTATCTTTGGTTTTTGAACAAAGAACCTGAGAGCCATGCTTGTGTGTAGAGCTGAAAGGAAAGTGGCCTTGGTTTTCCAGATTCTCCCTGACATTGCCTCATGAGTTGTTCTATGCTTCAAAAATATTTGTTTTTCTGGCAAATTGTTGAATATTGCAGCACTAAATAGGGGTGGGGTGTTGGAGCTGGGTTTGGATGACGGCAACTTAGACTCTTGTCATTTCATCATTTTAAAGTCTGGCTTTACAGGACTAGTGTTCATTGTGAAATATATTAGACTATTTATTCCATGGCAGCTCAATGAAATAAAGTTGAAACCATCTCTGATTTCAGAGAATCTCCCAGACTGGCTCACATTTTTTTACTGTTTTTTTTTTTTTTTATTAACTAACAATCTCTTGTTGCATTTATTTTCAAATTTCTTCTGTTTTTCTAGGATTTTATTTTTCTGTATAAAGTCCATTGCCTCTTCCAAGGTGTTAAAAAATCTTCTTTCCTTCTGAAAAGTGAATCCTTATTTTTGCTGGAATCAAGATTTGTACTTTAATTTTGTTTTTCTTTAAGCTTTTAACAAGTGGCACACATGTTTTTCTCTTGGACATCACTAATGTAGAATAGGCATTGTCAAATCATATAGTACTTTCTTTAATTTTAACTAGATAGCTAGTCCATGCAGCTTATTATGAATTGATAAAAAGCTTATGATCACTGACCTTGGTAAAGGTGTTTTTTTTCTTCTAAAAATGAGTTAAAAAGTGATGTATGTGCTCTTTCGATGCTAAAGGAAAGAGCTTTAGGCAGGTTCAAAATTTTAGGCAGCCAGGTATTAAGGAATTGAATCATAATGTCTCTCTCTTATTTTTCAGGAATCCCATAAATCCTGATGTTAATTGTTCTAGATCTGTTCTCTCAGTCTTCTGTTTTATCCTGGAATAAGTTGTTTTGTTTCAGAAGAAATTCAGTGTTATTCTCATTTTCATGTAATATTCCATCAAAATCAGACATTGCCTCTTCTATACTCAACATTTATGATGATTGTTGTTTAAGAGATTCATTCAACACTTCAGCTTGTTTTTTACATTCCTGTTTGAAATTGTTTATTTTGCTTTCTAGTTTATCTATCTGTACAAATAACTCAGCGATGTTACTTAGTATAGCCTGTATTTCTTTTTTTCATGGTACCGTCCTGTACACTGGGCATAGAGTGGCTTATTCTGAGACAATTAGTTCTTTCTAGTTTTCTTGACAGGAAAGAGCAGTTAAAAGAGTTTCAAACTTGTTATTTTTTGTAGTAAATCTTTCAGCAGATGTTCAAGTATAGATCCATCAAGTTTTGAAACATTCTGTGAAGATATGTAAAGGCTGCCAGCCTAGCTAGATAGAATTTGTAGATAATTCTGTCATTTCTAATAATTAATATAAGCCACAGGCTTGTTCTCTTAAATGTAAAAGGACTGTATTGGATGTTGAACTGCAAAAATGTAACAACAGAGCACTCTGCTGTAAGAAAGCTGATAAGTCAAGTATTGTGAAATTCTTTGATCTAAAACTGCGAGCCGAGATGTCTAGAGGAAGGCATTCTGCCAATTGTCTTGAGACCAGAGGTAATGGCTAGAATTTACATGCATAATTTATTTTATTGCTTTGGCTTCCTGACCAGCTGCAAGATCAAAAGGTCTATTAACCACTGAGTTTCTCTTAGCCTGAGAACCAGAAAGAAATTATGTAATCTGAAATGAATCAGTGGTGCTGTGTTATCAGTTTAAGGGGAGAAAGAATAAGGGCATTTAGCATTTGTCTTGAGAACATCCAACTCATCAGCACTCTGCCTGTGTTCTACATGTAAGTTTATTTTAGAACTATGTTTTCTCTTAGATACAGCTAGGAACTAGGAAGATTAGATTTTTTTTTTCTGTATTGATGTCAGAATTTTTCTACTGTAGTAAGTATTTCTCTCTGATTTCGTCTTGACTAGCACTGTGTAGTAAGTATTGTGTTGTGTTTTCATTATTTATTATTAAATATTTTAAACCTTTCAATGGGGGCCATTTTGTGTAGAGATAATTTAAGCTCTAGAGTACATTGCATGTATATAGTGATACTGGTCAAGCCACTCCAATAAGCATTGACTGTTCAGTTGCACTTACCATTTGGTTAATAATATTGCACAGTATAATTGGACACCCTTTCATAAGGGCCTTTTAGTAGCTGATAAATATTAGTGGGCAGTGGCAGGTGGTACTACCGTATAGTCTGGGTAAAAAGGGCACAACTGGAGAACTTGTGCCAGCCTTCCCCAGGAGTGTCGGTGTGGTTGTTTATAACTCTTATCTCAAAGGGTTTGTGTGTCAGCTACTTGGGCAGGGACACGAAGCACTGGTTGGACAGAGGTTGGAGGATGGAGGTTTTAGCTTGCCCACTAGGCTGAGATCTAGACTCTATAGCTGTGCCAATGGGGAGTCTTATTGGGGACCTGGTGAGAAAGGGAAAAACCAGCCCCAGACTGACTGTGATCTCTGTGTGCTCTTAAGGGAAGTTGTACTTTACTGTGTGTGTATTTATTATCCTTTCCCTATATGGACGCCCCTCACTGATGTTAATGGTGAGGATTGAGGCCTCTTGATTGCTGAGCCAGTGCACGGGCATCAGACATTCTATTTGAGGTTTTTAGTAAAAAGCCTGTCAGAGATGTTAAAATGAAGCAGAGCTAAAAAAAAATGCTGTTTACTGCTCATCATCATGGCCACTCCAATTCACTGGCTTACATTTTTGGTCTGTGCCATAAAAGTTTGGTTTTATGGCAAATAATTGAGGATCATAGTATTAGCATGTGTCCAGGCAGCTCAAAAAGCAAACTAGAATCTTTTTATGAGTTAAAAGTGTTCCTGTTTGGGTAAACAGATAGCAGAGCTGGGCGGGAATGTGTCATGTTTTTTGCTAGGTGGTTCAGTCTGGAATTATCATAAGGCTAGTTTAAAAAGTCATGAAACTGTTTTTCGTTTATTTGGCCATGTTGATGTAATGTAGTGCAGAATTTACTGTGCATAGTCTTTTACAGCTTTAAGCCGAATGTGCTGTGGTTCCGAACATCCGGAGTTGAGTGACAGTTCCGCTGATATTTAGATATCCTGTTTTGTTTTGCCCTACGATAAAATATACCATAAAATGCTTAAAATGTCTTTTTAAATGTGAATTGTATAGAGCAGTCGCGTGAACAGTAGATGATTTTGCTAAAAAAAAAAAAAAACACATACCCTTTCCCACTTGGTTCTCGAGACAGCCTTACAGTCACGAATAGTATTGAAAACACAAGTTCCTTATCTTGTTGACGCTTTTGTATATGTGCATTGTCCCCTAGCTCTGTCTAATTGCAACATCATGAAAAAGTGACACTCAACCAGGAAACATGCTTGTTTCTCTTTTAAAGTTACATGACCATTATACGTACACCTCTACAAAACATTCCTCTTTCTGTATATTGAAACACTTTTCATATATCTACACAGACGCACACTCAGACATAAAACCCCATATTCTTAAATATATACACTACAATACACTAATAGGTTTTATTAAAACAAATTAGTAAGTCTAAGCCCCAGAAATATTACTTACAGCAGGAAAAAGCAGAAGTTAACATATATATATATATATATATATATATATATATATATATATATATATATACATCATATGAAACATAAGGAAGGAGTTGTGCAAAGAGTTGTAAAGAAAGCTAACACCATGCTTCCATAAGAAATCCTTACCCTTCCCCAAGACAGAAAAGGGCAGTTTCTTCAGTACACACTTAAATGCACTTAACTGTAATAAGAAGATTTAATGAGAAATATAAAGAGAGTCAAAGTATTAAAGTATATGAAAGACGAGATGCTAAACTGATTTAACCAGAAATTATGTCTTATGGACCTGCCCATAACTTAGGTATTAAGACCCAAAATAATACAGTTGAAGTAGACTTCTTTAAGTAGATGTGCCTTAAGCAAAGACCTAAATTTGGATTAAGAGGTTTGCTCCATAACATTTGCTAGTAATGATTTTAATAGTTTATATTCAAGAGACAAAAAAACAGTGATTTTTACATTAACATTTAAATTTAATTATATATAAAATTTAATATGGATGTGTTTGATGTGTTACATTGTAACCAATGGATCTCAGTGGAAGTTTTACAGCTTGAGAAGGGAAGTTTTCTAATGCAAAACTTTAAATAGCAATGAACCAAGTAAAACAACTGTCCTTTGTTCACCAAGTAGTAGTGAACCTGTCCTGTTTCATAGATCATGATGTTCGAGCTGAAACCCAGCACCCCATGTCCACACCATGTTTACCAACTATTCTCCTACCCCCCTGGACTGACTTAAAATGGTATTGTTGGATCCTGTTGTGGATCCTAGGGACATCTTGGGGTTTGGCTGTCTTTACATTTGTCGAGGATTTCTTTGTACTTTAAACATACTCTCCTTCCCTAATGGTGATGTGGTTAAATCCAAAAGATGAAAGTACAATGGGGACATTGCAGGGTATTGTTCCGGGCTCATTCCATCTCAGTCTCACTAATTCTTCCATAAAGCTGAATAACATACCCTTGCTGTCATTCCTCTTCCTCCAGTTTTGGGACATCACTTAAACCTTGCTTAATTGATTTTGTAGTCATGGTCCCATTCTCCAGCATTAATCAGATAGGATAATAAATTGCGCTTATAATGTTATAATCCTGTTGTCATTACAGTAGTTGTAATCAATTTATCTGTCAATTGTTCAGATTTTCACAGAGTGTATAATTCTGTATATTTTTTGTTGATAATAATGTTGAACATGAGAAAATGTTTATTCAGTAAGTCATACAGTATATTCTAAAGAATCTTAACTCTACCTATAAAAGTATGAATCAAAAGTATGTATATGATTTGTTACAATAATTTAAACTATTACACTGGATTAAAAAATGTTTTTGAATGTAAATAATAAGCCTGGTTTTCTTATATGACTTATATTACTACATAATGGATACAGCAGATTGATGCTTCCTGTTTTAAAATGTTTTACATTATTCTCCTGAAAGTTTATTACCCAATAACTGGTATATATAAAATATATAGATAAACAAGAATGACTGTTTCATATTACACTGTCAATTAATACCCTAAACTATTTTGAAATTATACTACCTTAGTCTAAATGTTTTGTACCTTTTTGAATCCTGATTAGAAACGAGTATTACTGAATTACAGTACTATAAAGAGAAAAGAATATACTTATGTATTTTAGCTGATTATATTATTTTCATATTTGCGAGGGTAGAAAGTTTTTTTGGTTAGCTTCACTAACCAAACAAAGAGGTATATTACCTCATAGTGCTAGGGAATGCTTTTTAAGGTTACGAATTACAAGTTCAGAAGTTCTTTTGTTTTTAATTATCATGTTGGTGTCAGTCAGAAACATACAAAAACTATACAGTAAAAACATTTTTAAATTCTTTATCCAAGTTCGAACTAAGAACAAACATTATTTACATAAAATCACATATAAAACAAACTCATAACTAGGAAATGAAATGTTTATCCATAAATGTTAATGGTCTGAATAATAGTAATAAAAGGAGAAGCCTATTCAAATATATAAACTTACATAAACCACAAATAGTCTTCTTACAAGAGACACACTTATTAGACAGAAATATAAACAACTTAAATATCAATAATTACACAGTACTAATAAGTTCTCAATATAAAACAAAAAAAAAAAAAAAAGAGGAGTAGCTATACTACTTTGCAGCACAACTATAACACCTAAAATAATTACTACTCATCAAGATACATCAGGTATGTTCAGTAGAGCTAAATAAGAGAATCTCTACTTTAGTAAATCTATATTGGATTCTAAGACTAGGATTACGAACAGTTAAACAGCACTTTGAAGATATAATTCATCTGACTAAGGGTAGCCTGATATTGGCAAGAGACTTCAACTGTATAAATAAATGAAAAAGATACAGATTCCAAAACTAAAAGAAGAAATCAGCCTATCTCCAAGGCGCTTTTAAAATTTATAGACACAGTATATTTAAAAGATATAAACAAATTTGCAGAACCAGATTCACTAATCTTTTCATTTTATTCTCATAGATATAGAACTAACTCTAGAATAGATAGAATATATGTTCCCAATGATCTAATAAAAATTGAGAAAGTTAAAATAAATTGTCCTTTATCCGATCATAATGCCATAACCTTTGAGATAGAGCTTACGCCTGTTCTTTCAAATCCCATCACTAGGATACCCTCCTATATCACAAAATTGACAGAATTTAAAGAATTTTATGAAAGCAATCAAAAACTTTCTAGAAATAAACAACACGGGATATTTCAGAAATATATGTTTGGGATTCACTAAAAGTAGTTACATATGGAAAAATACCATCCTGGTACATAAATACAAGGAAGTCATGGGATAAAGATATGCTAGACTTACAAAACAAAGCAGATAAATTGAAACTGGAAATACAAAAGGGTAATACTATCCTAGTTCAAGAACGTACACAAACCAATAATAAGTATGCAGAATTGTTACATCATAAGATTATGATTAACTTAGAAAAGATAAAAATAAACTCATATTCTACCAATTTCACACACCTGAGACACTTAACTAATAGAACAAAAAAATCAAATCTAAACAAATAAAAGAAATATTTATTCCTAATACCAACAAAAGAGTTACAGATCTAAATGATATTTTAGAAGCATTCAGACTTCAATATAACTTTGATAATTCCTTAAACACCAAAGATATACCCACCAAAGATATAAAAAGTTACTTAGAAAATAATATTCATATTAAACTAACACAAGAACAAATAGACATTATAAACAAGCCAATCAATATGACAGAATTAAAATCACAAATTAAAAAGCTCAAGACAAATAAAGCACTTGGCCTAGACAATATGTTACCAGAAATGTATAAATTAATACCCAATCAAGCCATATCCTTACTCTTAAAAGTATATACTATAGTCAAAAAAGACTTGAGCATTCCACCCTCTTGGAAATATTCATTGATATTCCTAATTATCAAACCAGATAAAGATGGGAAACAGTGCTCTTCATTTAGGCCAGTAGCATTACTCAGTGTAGACTATAAGATGTTTATGGCTATATGTGCAGATAGGATCAAACACTTTCTTCCTTTCTAAATTCACAAAGATCAAACAGGTTTTATTAAAGGAAGAAACACTTCAAATAATATTAAAAGAATACTAACATCAATTGACTATAGCAAACATAGAGCCCTAGATTTAAATGTAATTTCATTAGATATTAATAAAGCTTTTGATTCTGTTAACTGTAGCTTTCTTTCACTAGTTTTAAAAGAATATAGCTTTCCTTCTAATTTTAATAACCTTATTCAAATATTATATGAAAAATCTACAGCATACGTTAAACTAGGATCACATAGATCAGGCCCTATAACAATCAAAAAGGGAACTAAACAAGGCTGCCCTTTATCACCATTGCTATTTGCATTACTCACAGAACCCTTTGCAAATCAAATCAGATCGAACAACAACATAAAGGGCATATATATTAACAAAACATTAAACCTTAATATCCATCTCTTTGCTGATGACATACTTCTAACTCTTTCAGATGCCAATAAATCTTTAAATGCTCTATTTAACTCCATGAATGAATTTCAAAATATTTCAGGCCTAAAATTTAATGAAAACAAAACCAAAATTATGCCCTGCAATTGTAAAAGAAAAAATATAAGCAAAAGATTTTCTAAATATATAGTAACAGAAAATAAATTATTATACTTGGGAATAAGTCTACTTAATGAAATAAGTTTCTCTGATAGTTAACTATAATAAAATACTAGACAAAATAGAACAAACAATCTGTCATTGGAATAAATACATCTTTTCAACAGCAAACAGATTATATCTTATCAAAGCAATCATCTTTCCCAAAATATTATTCTTAATACAAAAGTTTTCATTGCCACCTCCCCAAATATATTATTCAAAGATACAATGAACTAATTAAAATTTTTTATGGTTTCCAAACAAACCCCGTATGGCCTTAAATAAACATTTACTAGATTGGGAAGATGGTGGAATTAATTTACTGGATATTGATTTATATATTACCTCCTCTGTTATTAAAAATATTACACTATGGTTAAACAATTCCTACACACCTATATGGAAACAAACGCGTGAGCAGATTTACATATAATTTAATTACAATCATATACAAGACTATTTAACTGTTATACCATCACCCCTTATATGGATGTTAAAAGATTATTTACTAAGGAAGAAGAATAATATCAATAAATTACCATCAGATTATATAGGCTGTACACTATCAGTGTTCAAAACATATATAAACCAAATACCAAATATTAATTATTGGATTTTTCTTATTTTCCCTATAGCCTTTACACCTACTATTCTAAACACATCCCAAATTTCTAAAATGAATATACTCAAGAAAGAATCACTATACTTTTGGCATCAACTTATAGAGAAAGGAAAAATATTAACAAATGAACAGATAACTTGCAACACAAACAAAGACCACTGGTTGCTTTTACAAAATCTAAGACATTTCTTTATAAATAAAGTAGAACAAATCCAACCTTCAGTCAGACATGTGGCCCCAAAATTCATTGAATACCTTATTGTCATCACAAACCAATCTTATCAGGGTACAGGTTACTTATCTAATATTTATAAAATTATTAAAATAACAAAAAATTATCATGAAAAGTCATACTGGGATTATTTTACCTCAATAAACAATCATCCTCCAACTGAAGAAGAAAAAAGAAATATTCTAAAATCTTCCAAATTATTTACATTATCAAATTACTGGCAATTATTCACTTGGATATATTTACACAGAAGTTTCTATACACCACATAGGCTAGCCAAAATGTTTACTAGTGAAGATCAAGGTTGGAGATGCCAAATCAAGATAAAAGCAGATTGGCAGCATGTTTTTTTATGAATGTATATGTCTTAATTTGTACTGGAAGTCTTTTAATTATTTTTTTCAGACTGTTTATAATGATAATTTTCAGTTAACAAAGTCTATAATTTTATTCAATTCTCCTATTCCAAACTGTGTACCAAAAAGACTCTAAAATCCTATGGTCACTATTGGCAATATCACGTAAAATCATAACTGTACATTGGAAAAATGAGGCTTCTCCTACGTTTAAGGAATTTAAGAATTTAACATCAACAGTTGGTCACATGGAAATATTAACAGTGAAGAACAGAACTAAAAGACCTACTTCATACTATAACTCTTGGATGAAAGTATTGGAAATACTCGAAAAAATCAACAAAGATATATCATCTTATGTTTCTGACTCTACATAATATAGAATCTCAATGTTATTTGCGTAGACACCAATGTAAATAGTTATATAATGGTTTGAAGTTGGTAATGTTTTAAAATTGTAAATATATCTATATTTCATGTAATGTTTCTTAAGACGTCTTATTTTAAAAAATAATAAAAAAAAAAATATGTAGTGAAAAAAAAAGCAAACTAGAATCCAAAAAAGCCCATATATTGTGATAGGGTGTAAGTAATGAGTGAAAAGATTCCACAAACTCTTCCTTCCTGTAAGAACTGAGCATAAAAATGTAAAAACACATTGAATGACTATCATTGTCAAAGAATAGCAAAGTATAACAAACTCAAAAAGAGGCATCCGTTTATTGAATAAATGACATAGAAGATACTGCTTAACTGCTTTTGTCCCCGAAAAAAAAAAAAATATGGGGACTTCTTCAGAATCAGAAAATTCATAAAAAAAGCCAGAGTTAAAATAAACAATTAAACATCATGTGACTTGTTTAATAACCAATAAATGTGAATAAATTTATACGAATAATGATCAAGAAACTCTTAAAGGAATACAATGCGAACAGAAACAAGTCAAGAAATCTAAGAATGCACATATATCATAATACACAAGCAGATTACATAGTACAAAAGAATAATGACTGATGTTAACATTCTAAAATATAATGGCAGCATATAATAGCTTTAAACTTTAAAAAGTAATTAAATAAAAGCTCCTGTTGTTTAAAGGTTCATAGACTTAAGTTTAAGTGCAGGAATAATGGAAATGTATTCATTGATACCTGGATGAACAGACGCATTAAATTTGATTTTCCAAAATAATTACCTATGTTCTAAAAGTAATTCCCAAGAGCCCTTGAGTTCACTCCTATGAATAATTATAAATAAAGATACCAAACTGAAATTTGCAGAAACTGGAACAAGAAATGGAATGCTTATAAAGAAAACAAACTATATTTTGCCTAACCAAGTCGTAAGTATGTTCATATATTCTTTTCTTAAATTGCCTCTCAATTTTCCCAATGTAAAAACAGGAGCAAGAGAGACAACAATCAAATATATACCACACCCCTTGTGAGACAATTTCCCTTAACTAACTTGATTTTGGACTTAAAATAATTATCCAAAATGATAGATTCCTGTTCCAAAATATAGGAACATTGAGTACAGGCATTGCATTTATGTGTGCCCATAAATGTTCCTGGGGGGAAAAGTTACATTTTCAAAAAGATCTTTCACATTTCTCCATGTTTTGTAAACAATTGTGGGTGGTTCCCCCAACGGTGTACTCTGTCTATGATTATCGAGGATTACAGTCACTAAATTATGGTGGATATTTGACTTTTCAAAAATGCATGCCATTAAAAAAAATCTGTTAACTTTCTGAGTGTGTAAGGGGAATATTTAAAACCTGCCTCTGATTTTGGACTTTTGCCCCTTTTGGGTTTGTATCTGATTCTTGTTCTGAGAGTTTAGAAGATATCATTACTTATATCATAATCAGGTTACATGTCAAAGTGGCTGTAACTGTGCTGGTTGGAGGTTGGGCTGTTGGTAGATGAAAGTAACTTACTCTCTGGTCATTTGCTCAGTTAGCTATGTGAATTTCCTGGGCTAAAATCTGTGCTTGTGTGACATAAGTTGGAATACTTGTGTCAGTTTATATGAAACAAAATTTAAATTATAAAGCTCTCAACTGTCCCTGATTTTTCAGAGTGCTACTTATTTTGCACATATAATACTAATTGATTTATGCATTTTATTGGTCAATTTAAAGAAGTAAAAGGTTTTTAAGGGATTAATTGAGATGGTAATGCCTATCTGATGAAGTTTATGTTAGACAAAAATGTAAGGGGAATTGGTTTTACAACGTTAATATTCCATGTGCTGTGTTTTCATATCATCTTGATTTTGGAATAAAACATTACTGTGGTGGATCTGCTGGTCTCCGGTGCCTTTTCTTGGTTTACTAGTGTTGGATTTGGGCACTTAAACCACTTTTGCTGTATTTTACACATATCTTTGGTCTGTTCCAGATAAAATGTGTGGTCTCTGGCAAATCATTGAAGATTGTAGGTACTAGATAATGACAGACATTTCAGTTTCTAATTTCCTATCCTTCAAAAATGCATGCTAATGAAAACCGTATTCTAGCAACTTTCTAAGGAGTTACTTGATAATAGTGTTCAGATGGGAACTCATACTAATAGAGTCTTGAAAAATAAGAAACCTAAGCAAAAATGTGACCTCACAAACATATTCTGGACCTTAGTCACTCATTATTTTTGGTTTGTCCCTAATTCTTGTACCAAGAGCTTGAGGGGAAGTATATTTTATCACTGTCGGATGAGGTATATGTGGCAAAGTCAGCTTAACTGCTGGGTTGGGGTGGGGGCTGTCAGTGGATGAACATAATGTACCCTTTTGTTTACTCACTTTAAACAGTTTGGCTTTGCATGACTAATGAGTATTTTGTGAAGAAAATTGTAATAATCTGGCTACTGTTAGTGTGACACAAACTTGAAATACATTATTGTTTCAACGATTAATGATTTTACCACTTTCAGACAACTGAGGTGTTCACAGTCTAAAAATGGGGTTGTAGTTGCTTGGTGCAAGGGCAATCTGTGGCAGAGATGGCTTTACAAGACTGTTGTACATTTCTGTAAATCAAATTGGAGTATTTTATTGTGGCCTCTTTTAACAAAGTAGGACACTGAAATTGTATACAGTGAAGTGGCTGTAACAGATGGGGATGGGCATTGGTTGCTTATGATGATGGCAGTTTACATGATCTTAAATTAGGAAAGTGAATCCAAAAGAACATGAGCACTTATGCATGATCCATAAATGTTTGGGTTGCATGGTTTGAAAACAGCCCAGAGCCCATGGTGCACTTAATTTGCCAAAGACTGGTCTCTTTAAACTTGTAATCTGGGACAGTGGCAGAATAGGGATGTCAGCTGTACCCATGGCAACATGCAATACAGTGATGTGAAGGACAGAATAACAGGAATGAAATAATTTGCAAAGCAATAAACCACTGCTTTGGGACTGGAAAACTTCAGTAGATGCATGTGTGTATGCTTTGGTTGAGTTATGGCACCTCTAATGTGATGGAGAAGGATAGAAATCAGAGCTACTAGTGTCAATGGGACACCGTACAGTGAATTCAACTGTTATATAGCTTGTAAATATAGTTGTAAGAATAGAGAATTTACCTCCCACCCAAGACCTAGTGGCATACGACAATGATGATAGACAGCTGTATGCTTCTGAAAAGAGGAACTCCTGTTAAGCAGTTTTTTAGGAGTTTAAGAATGAAAGGATGACTTATGAAACTTGAAAGTTGCTATCAAGGATGTTCTTAATTTCTTAACATGAAAGCAGTCTGTCAAGCACCAGTCAAACTTTGACCCATCAAGATGATTACTGTCTGTCATCATGTTTTATTGCATACAACAATGTCACTGTAACCATGCAGTGTATGAAAGTAATGTACTCCCACCATAACCCTTAACCAGTCAAGCTGGAAGCTGAGAGGGTAAACTCACTCATACTGCACAGGTCCAAACTGAAGGCGGGTCATATAACGTAGTGTCATCTAAATGTGTTACATGTGGAACACCTATATGGGGAATATGCAGAAAAAAAGTTGCCTCATAAATGGGCAGAGTGGTGGCAGAGTGGGAAAAAGTGCTCATAGCTGAAGAAGCCATGCCTTCTTTCTCTTACAGATTGCTGGGAGTCAGTATGGAGAAGAGAGCCTAAGCAAAAGAAGAACCTTGAAGACAGAAATGTCATCAAAGTGGGAAAAGATGCAGGCTGGGGCCTCAAAAGGCAGAAAGAGAGATGAGGAAGCAACTTAGGAGGAGGGTAGAATCAGTGAGGTGTATTACAGAAGCAACATTTAGAGGAGCAGTATTTGGAACTGTGGAGTTTATAATGAAGCATTGCAAGTCTTTGCTGTGCCTATAACCTATCATTTGGGGCCAGGCAGGAACTTGCAATTATCTGATGAGTCAGTATGAACTTTACCAAACTAAAAGTTACTACTGTTGGCCAGATAAAACGTTATTTCTACCTGAACACCTTCTGCCTGTGACTGTTGACGGCTGTCTTCTAAAGTGATGAAAAATTTAGTTTTCAGAGATTGAAATATTTCTGTAATGTTTTGCCAACTGTCAGAAGTCTGGAGGTATCTATTTCCAAAGACTGAATTATTTGAAAAGTGTGTGTGTGTTCCTGTAATGAATTTCCCACCACACAACTTTGTTTTCAACCATTTTTTTATTTATTAAAAAAGGTTGTTTGCTCAGTCACCTGAAATGCTTCAAGATCTCTGTCTCTCACTCTCTTTATATAAATAGAAATATGTTTTTTATATTTATGTGTGTATATTATGTGTGTATATATGCACCTTATAAGGGGAAGAGTTGTGTAGACCAACTGCTTTGAGTATCTTCTTTGGTGCACAGTATACTCAAGATAGCAGGACATGGATCACAGACTCTGCGCTATGGTAAGGCTAGCTACTCAATGCTATAAAAAGTGAAAACTGGATGTAAAACGAGTCAACCTGCCAAACCATGAACTAAGAGTTGCTACACCTCACTGTAGTTTACTGATAGGGCAGATCTTGGAAGTGGATAACATGATGATAAGAAGGAGGCTGGACAACCTATGTATCCAGGAGAAAAGATGGAAGGGCAGTGCAGCAACACCACTTGACGTGGGATACAGAGTCTACTACTCAGGAGGAGGACAGGCTAGAAGTGGTGCGGGAATCGTGGTGAGGGGGAGGCTTCAGAAGATAGTGAGAGCTGTCATCAGAATTAATGACAGACTCATGAGAGTCAGAATCTAGTGTAATGAGAGGGCAGTATTCATAATCTCAGCCTGTGCCCCACAGCAGGGTTTTGATAGTGAGGAAAAGAGTGCATCCAGACAGCAGTTACAGGACAGCATGAATTGGTGTTGATAATAGTGACCTGAATGCACATATCAAGATAGACAGAACAGGACATGAAGACTGCCTGGGTCCACAGGTGGGAGGGAGCAACAGGAATTCAGGTGGAGAGGCCATTCTAGACTCTGTCTGGCAAATGGCTTGATAGTAGCTAACACATGACTCGGAAAGAGAGACAGTAACAAGATTACTTACAAAAGTGGCCAACATGCAACTCGTGGACTTCCTCCCAGTAAGGAAAGGGCACTGGGGTAGAATCAGCGATTCACAAAGCAAAGATTTCTCTCCAACTAATGAAACAGCCGGTGTACAAATTCTGTAGTATCCAGCAAAAGAAGAAACACCAGCTGTACCACAGCAGCGTAGTTTATTAAGATAGTAAGCGCTTTCAGGGATCCAACCCCTTCATCAGACAACAAATGAATATACCTTACACAGTTTATAGTGGAATCAGTTAAGGACAATTACAGTAACATTATTCTATTAAGCATATTAACTATAGTAAAAAAACAAGTATGGCTTAGAGGTTATTTGATGTTTATATATATATATATATATATATATATATATTATATATATATATATATATATATATATATATATTATATATATTTATATATATATAATATGAATATATATATATATATCAACATTAAAAAATTAAAATATAGAGCGCCATCTGAACATTCAAACATAAAACAATAAAACATTATAGAGTTCCATTTCAGAACTGTAGCTAACCCATGAATATAACGAATAGAAATGCACAAGCCATTCAAAAGATTTAGAACTACGTTTTATCATATAGAATATATATATATATATATATATATATATATATATATATATATTATATATATATATATATATATATATATATATATATATATATATATATATATATATATATATATATATATAATATAAATATATATATATATATATATATATATATATATATATATATATATATATAATATATATATATATATATATATATATATATATATATATATATATATATATATATATATATTTATATATATTTATAATGTGATCTTATGTTCTACATATAGTTACAGTGTTTTTTTTTTTTTCACTGTTGGTTTTTTTTTATATTTTTATGTTTATTGTTTTTTGTGTTTGATATATACAATTTTATATTTTGTTTATAATTTTAATTTTTTGTTATTGTTTTTTGTATATATATAATGTAATATATATAATTGTTTGTTTTCTGATGAAGGGTTGGAAATAATTAAACGCTTAATATATTTAATAAACTACGTATATTTTTTCATTGCTGGTGTGATTTTCTTCTTTCTATTGCTCTGCTTACCTAAAGCTGCTGCTGCTTGACAGCTGATCCTTTCTTGAGTTCGCCATATGTATAATATCACAAGGTCAAAATTCATAAGCATCAAGCTCAATGGCCTAGAAAAGATTTAAATGCAATGTGTTGGCTGCAGACCTGGAAACAGAAAGAAGAGATCAAGAAACAAGAGACCGAATTGGACTGCTAGAAGAAGTGAAGAGAGAGAAAAACTTACAAGATAATAATGCAGCAAAACCAGCGGGCACATGAAAGAGAAGAACAAGAAATAGTTGTGAATTAAAACCAAATAAGGCTCAAAAAGAAGTGAAATTAGGAGGAACAGAACAGACATGCAGCTGAGCCAGAAGCAAATAAAATTTAAGAAAATTATGGTACAAATAAAGAAGTCAGTCAGGGGAGAAAACAGAAGGAAACAAGGAAAAATTAAAGAATATAAGTAAGACAGACCAAGCATCAGATGGAATGGCAGGCTTTCAGCTAAAAGAGTGCAGTAGATAAAGAAAAAAGCAACCAAAGAGTATCACAAAGCAAAGCCAAAAGAACTAGATGACAACATATCAATGATAGGAGTTGGCAAAAACCTTGACAGACCAGCACAAGTAACTGGAAAAAGTGTACAAAGACAAAACACCTTCTGACAAACACCCAAAGAAAGGAAGGAAGCTTACCCCAGTACGAATGAGAGAAAGAGAGACAAGCTGTAAAGGAGTAAGCAACCTAACCTATGAGATCAAAGAAAAATGAAGTAAGAGTAGTGGAAGGAGAAAACAAAGTATGAAAAAGATGTAAAGAGAGACAAGAGAGAGGATGGGGTCTGAGGATCCTGATATAGATATAACAGATAACAAAGGAGAAACAACCCATATCAAATACTCATAAACAGACCTCATAACAGAAGGCAAGGAATCAGCTGCATAAACTTCAAAACTGTGTACAGTTACAAGAAAACAACTGGGCTGGAGTACACATAAATGTAGAAAGTGAGTAGATTAAAGTAAAATGGAGGATGCCAATTAAGAGTCACAGAAGATGAAAGTTCCTAGAGGAATCTGATTATGAAGTGAAGATCCCAGATAAGAAGAAATGTTTATAGTGAGAGAAGTAAAACTAGAATTCTAGAAGATATTTGAGAAGAAGTAGAGTGAGCAAAAAAAGATAGAGAAAGCATATGATGAGGTCCAAAAAATCCATAACAATTACCAGAATTGGTTTGAGAATTCCAACAAATAACCAGTAACTTTCATAGCATGCTGACAAAGAACCAGTAACTTTACTAGTGGAGTTGGTGTGTAGCAACACTCTCAGCCATTACCTGTTTGCTGTGGGTAGAGGACTGGGAACAGGTGTGTAAAAAGCTGTTGAGAGAGGAAAGAATACAAAATTATGAGTCAGCAATTCAGCAGCAAAAACAAAGCAAATGCAGACAATGTGGGAAAGACAATAAGATGGAATGCAAAGACAAATGAACAAGGCAAAAGAAAAAGGGCAAAATGGAAGAAATGATAGCAAAAAAAGACAAATAGACAAGAAGCAGTAAAAGATTGTAATGAGATGAAATAAAGAAGAGAAAAGCAGGAATAGAAGAAGAGAAAGAAGAAGGAGGGGTGGAGGAGAGAAGTGGAAGAATCAGAGGGGAGGTCAACATGAGGAAGCAGAGGTGTCTGGCAGAGGGCTGGAAGATAGAGTCATGGAATGTCAGAAAGAAAGAATGCCAAAAGAATGCAATGAAAACTGTAAACAGATACAAAAATGCCAGAGTAGGAGACTGGAGGTGATGAAGCTGGAAGTTGGGGTGGACAAAGAGCCAAGGCCTGGGAAGAGGTGGAGAGTAAGAAGCAAGGAGATAAGGACAAAGAAGTACAACTTGCCGACAGAAAAAGAAAAAATGCAGAAAGGTCCAAAAGAAGAAGAGGTGAGATTAGATCAAAGGAGATAAAGAGAGCAGAAGAAGATTGTAACAGAGAAGAAGCGGTGAAGAAAGAAAAGGGAGAAGAAACAAGGGTGTCCAGCAAAGAAGAGGCTGCAATGTATGAGAGAAGACCTGAGTCAAAGGTAGAGAAAGTGGGAAAGAGGTAGGATGACACACCATAGATTGTAGGAGATGGAATTTGGGACCATTGATGATGAACATTGAGAGAAATGAATGATTGTCGGTATAATGATGATGATTAATATAAATATTCTGAAGTCAATAAGAAAGCTCAAAAGAATATTTAAAATAATATCCCCAAGACCAATAATAGAGAGGTCCGAAAAAATGGCCATATGCAACCAAATGACAACTTTTCTGCAAGACCTTGAATATATCTTCTAAAAGACCTCTGCTAAATCAAGGATGGCTCATACCAAATCATGCAATCTATCATACCCTTCACCTTCATAGGTAAGGTCATTCCTCAGTTCTAGTTAATAGGATTATTTGATAATGTTAGTTTGTCTTCTCTGGTTTCTTTTTCTGTGGTTTCTTTTCAATATTATGGCTTTATTATTTATGATTTTATTATGGCTTTGGGATTGATTGATTTTCTTGTGAAAACTTATCATGATTTACATGTGTGTGTCTGTGTATACACTGTGTGTGCATGTGTGTACTGTTTGTTTCTATTGTTTAGGAGTTCTTAGTGTATCCCAAGAAACTCATCTAACTTCTCTTTAACTACTTTAGTATTGATGAAATCGATTGAACTACACAGACCATCACACATGTGATGGTCTGTGTAGTTCGTTTCATTCATTAAATACGTTTTAAAAGGAGTTACAGAAGTTTTGCGGTTTTTCTTTGGCTTACTGCACTCTGTTCGAGGGATTTTTGGTATTTTCTTGAGTGCATCCAGTGTTTTTATGTTTTGCTTATAGACTCAAAGGGTTAAGATATTCTGAACATGCACAGACTGACTGACTTCTGTTTTCTTTGTAAACTTGAATCTTAAATCTTCTGTTTCCTCCGAGCTCCACACACATATGTACCACTGTTTGCCTCCTTTCTTTATCCCCTTATATCTGCCCTTTCTCCTTTTTTTAATTTCTCCAAGTGTTTTGGGTTTCTAATGCCATGATGGAAATGGACCCCATTCCTAAGTCAAAGTAAAATTAAAGTTGATGAAATTAGTATTGTTTCAATCTTTGATGTCAGCCAGAAGTGCTCTTCACTGCACCCGCAATGTGCCCAGTAATGACTCCTCCTACAATTTGTATGGCATTACATGTAATGGTAACATATCTAAATACAATTGTAGATTTTTATTTATAAGCCCTGTTACTCCTACTGCTATTGGAACTGTCTGGGTATCTTTCTTTCACATTGCTCTCATTTCAACCTGCAAATCCTGATATTTTGACTTTATGTCTCTCTGTATGCAAGACATTGTAGTCACTGGGTGTAGCGATTTCAATGATCAATGCTACTTTTGTCTTCTTTTCATGGACCACTATATCTGTTTTTCTTGCATCTGTCTTTTGAATGTTTGGTGATGGGTAATCCCATGTGATGTAGACTTCATCATTTTCTGTGATGCTTTATGGCTCATATTTCCAATGTTTTTCAGCCACTTAAGTACTATAATGTTTGCACAATCCCCAGTGCAACATTCTTGCCACATTATTATGCCTTTCAGTATACAGTCCTTCTGCCATTAGTATGTCACAGCCAGCAACAAGTGTGCGACTGTTTCCAATTCTGTTTTACAAAACTTGCATATTTGTCTGTTTCTCCCACATGTTCAGTGGACTTTATAAACATATGTTTATGTAGTCCACTGTCTTGGATCATCAATATTAACCTTCCATCTTTTGGTTTGAATTTGTCTCTCCTTCACCATTCCTGCTTTGAATCCTGATCAACATGAGGTTCTTCCAGGAGTTTTCCATACTTGCAACTGTACTTATGCATTTTCCACATTTCTTGCCTTCTCATCTGATCCTTCACTTTATATTCTTTCTTTTGTTTTTTGGCACATTCATTTGCTGCCCAATTTTTATCTACTTCTGGTTTGATATCCATTCCCATTTGACACTGATATGCTTCTGCTAGACTAAGCAGGGAAGTCATCTTAGATTTAGTCACCTCATGTTTCAAAATTTCATTATGTTTGGGTCTTGTGAGGTCAGCAGATATGTGTGCAGTCCCATGATTGCAGATATATACATGTAATCAGTTTCAAGGAGGCCCATACCGCCTTCAGAATGGGAAATATATAATCCTGGTATACACTGAATTTTATAAATCATTTGATGAGCTTGAAACATCCTTCTTGTTTTCTTATCTAATCTATTCAACACTGTTTGGGACCAGTCAGTCACTCCAAAACTGTAAGTTAGGACAGGAAGAGCAAATCGGTTTATAGCTTGAATTTTGTTCCTAGATGTCAACACTGTTTTCAGAATTAATTTAAGTCTTCCAAAATATTCCTTACTATGTTTTATTCACATTTTTCATGTGTCATTGTTGATCCTTCATCAGTTCCCAAATATTTATATATTCCCTATTTCTCAAGTTCTTTTATATCACATTCTTGTCCCAAACTGATGTTTTCTTGGTGCTGCAGCTTTCCTACTCTTAAAGATTGCTTTTGCACTTTTATCAAGATCAATTGACATTCTTACATCATTTGAAAAAGTTCTGACTACTTACAGTTGTGCTTTCAGTTCCTCATCTGATGAGCTATACAGTTTTATTGACAAAGAGAAGATGAGAAGTCTTTACACTTTGTTATTTTCTGGGAGCCAAGTTATAGCCATGACCTAATCTGTTGAGTAGACAGCTTAATGGGTTAAGAGCAAGACAGTAAATCAGCAGTGACACAAAGTCACCCTAGAATATCCCCTTTGAATTTTTATCCCTGAAATAATAATTTGTCCTTTATCATGGCTTAATTGCAAAGTGGTGTACCACTGTTTTGTGGTCACTGTAATGTAATCGATCAGAGTAGAGTGTATCTTATACATTTTTAAACACTCTTTTTATCCATGAATGTGAGATACTGTCAAATGCTTTTTTGCAGTCAGTCCATGCCATACTTAGATTCTTCCCCTTTTTGCAGTTCTCTATTATGACTTTATTTAGCAGCAAATGATCCTTTGTTCCATATGACTTTCTTTTATTACTCTTTGGTTCTATTGCCATGATTAAAATTTCTTCTAAATGAAAATAAATTCTGTCAACATCAATTCCAGTGTATAGTTTATACGTCATTGGATGACAAGTTATTGGTCTATAATTTTAGGGTAGCTTACAGGTACACGCTTAAGTAGGAGCATTGTTTTTCCTGTTGTTAGCCAGGCTGGCATCTGTTCGGGGTGCGCATATAAATAGTTCTTACTCATGGCTAAATCTTCATGCAAAGATTTTAATACTTTTAATCAGACGTTAGGTACTGCATCTGGACCTGGGGTTTTCCATTTGGAGGCTTTTCTTAACTTTATTTCAATCTCTCTGGCTGTTACTTCATCCCATTTCATATCCTGTACCTTTGAACTTCTTATGCCTTCTTTTACTACTTCTATCTATTTAGCATCTTTGTTATGTTCCACAGGATCTTCATAAATGCTTCTCCAAAATGATTTTTTTCTTTTTTTTTTTGGTGGTCTTTGAATTGCTTTTACCTTGTTTCCCATTTCTCTAGAAAACTTTTTTTGGGTAATCAATAAGTTGCTTATTTTGTACTTTTTCTTATATTTATCTGTGTATCTTCTAAGTTTTTCTGCCTGTGCTATTTTTAGTTTATTATTTGTGATAGTGCATATAAATCCTGATCCTTTATAATACTGTGCATTGCATTTATCTCATCAATCTTTCTGAGTATTTTTGTTGATCTGTTCTCTTTTCTGTACTCTTCTAACAATGACACTTCTTGTCTAAATTGCTTTATAGTTTTCTCGATTCAATACTTACATGATGGTGTTTGATTTCTACACTGCCTTTCCCCTTACTACCCAGTGTCCTTGTGGTAGATTTTTATTTGTTATTAATTTAGCTGCACAGTAATATATCCTGTTTACTTCTGTTTTACCACATGGATCTTTATGAACAATCCTAATTACTGTGTTCATTTGTTTTATCAGACTTCTAACTTTTTGGGTTTTATTGACCTTCTGCAGTCTATTTCTTTCATTGATCTTAACATGTCTATCTATATCTATTAAATCAAGCAACTCTTAACTCATTTTCTTCTAAACTGAGGGCACATTTGTGTTCTCCATTTCCTGCAGGCATTATATAAAAAGTTATATAACATCTTCCTGTGTCACATTCTCTTCAACTTCACCCTGTGTCATCCATTGCTGTGTCATATGGGAACTCACTGGGCTGCCACTCCTAAACATTGACTGCGTCAGAGTTGCCACAGTTTTCTGTTCCTTTCCTTGCTGTCCATCTTCAAGGAAATATTTATACTGGTTTCCTGTGAAAAACTCCAAAATATCTTCAAATAACAATTGACCAGTTATTTCCCATTCAGCTGGTTTCTCCTTACTTTGGATGTCCATTGCTTTATCCTGCTGTGATGCTTTCTGAGGTAGATTTTCTACACTGAATCATTCACTTTGCAAGTACTCCATACCCTCAGTTTCTGTTTCTTTGTCTTCTCCATTACTAATCTACTTTTCCTCTTTGTCTTCTTATTTTTGTATTGTAAAGTTTTCCATGTCTTGATTCCTTTCTCTGTGTTTCTCTTCAAATATATGCTCTTTTTGTATTTATTAGTTTTGCTTTCTCCTTTACATAAATATTACACCATATTAAATGTCTTTTTCTTTCCTATGTCCACATTTCTTCTTCAGATGTCTCCTGCTCTTCCTGTTTCCCCTTATTTTGGGGACTTGCCCCATCATGCTGTGAGGTAACCTGTGTTAGACCTTCTACACCAAATCCTATACTTCACAGGCATTCCATAACTTCAACTTCTATTTTTTTAACTTCCACTTTACTAATCTTATTTTCTGCATTCCCTCTTTGTGATATTATATTTTTATTGTGAAATGTTCCATATCTGGATGCCTTTGCCTGTAGTTCTCTTCGAATATCTTTGGGGTTGCCCTCTGTGGGTAGTCCCTTGATATTACAGCTGTTTCTAAATTAGCTCAAGAACACTTGTATCATACATTGGGAGGTGAAGGTGTGTTTTCAGCTTGTCTTTACTTAATTATTCCAATTTGTTTTGTTCGTTTTAATACTGAGTGAGTGACATACTGCACTAATTATATCACAAGCACTTATTTCTTGAAAATACCTGTTATCTCATTTGAAATTGTTGCTGCTGCTTAGTTAATCTCTTATGTTAGTGTTTTTAATGTTCAGAATTTAGATACATAGCTGTTCCACTAGAAAATCTAGTGTACTGCTTTATGACAGTTGGTAAAGACTGTTTTACGTGTATGTTGTCTATGCTGCTCTGAAACAGACTGCTGTACATAACATGATAATTATTTTGTAATTTGCTGACATGTATTGCATACCTTTTTGTCATAAAATTGATTCATCATGAGTTAACACAGCATAGGTTTTGGTCATACTGATTTTTAATGTTATAGGCAATTGCAAAGTGTATTGCTGTGGCTGCTCCTTTCTGTACTTTGTAACAATTGATTGTTTCTTCTGATGATACCCACTGTAGTATTAGCTTGTATCCCCTGCCTTATTCTAACTCCTTTTTTCTTTATATATGTATCCCAGTGTAATATTAGCTTGTATTCCTTGCCTTGTTCTAACCCTTTCTCTCTCTCTCTCTCTCTCTAGGTGTGTGTGTGTGTGTGTGTGTGTGTGTGTGTGTGTGTGTGTGTGTGTGTGTGTGTGTGTGTGTGTGTGTGTGTGTGTGTGTGTGTGTATGTGTGTGCGCGTATGTGTGTGTGTGTATATATATATATATATATATATATATATATATATATATATATATTTTTTTTTATAAATGTGTGTGTGTGTATATATCTTTCAACATGCCACATGTCTTACCCGTCCCTCTTATATCAATTACCTTACTGAATCACCACTAAGTACTACAGAACACACAGTCACTAGTGGCAAGCTTACTTTTAGTTCATGCCTAGTGAAAAAACAGCCTGTGCTTATCAGCTAACTTATTACACAGCTTAAAGAAGTAAATCAACAAGAGAAAAAGTAATTTAGGTATGAAAAAGCTTCACTTGTAAAGCAAATATTTAGAAAAGCTGAACTGGATCTCGAGTGTAAACATTTTTTTTGTATTCTAAGCATTGCTTCATAATATTTGTTAGCTTCCTCTTCCCTATTGTGGTGCTCATGGATGTTCTGCGTTAAGTCATGTTTAAGGTTTATTTCTCAAATCACCTCCCTGTGACTGAGAACATTGCAACAAACTGTTTAAGCTGAGATTAAACCTAAAGTGTATTAAATACAATTACTGAGTGATTCGGGTAGAAGCATTCCAGCACAGGTAAAGTAAAGGCTGGCACATTTAATTTTATATTTAATCTGCTGCACTGTGAATTTTCTTATCTTTTGCTGATAAACTGGTATGTTAACGTGTTTTGAGCTTGCACAAACGATTGGCTCTACTAACTCACAGGGTGCCCCTTGATTCTCTGGCCCGCCAGATGATTACGTTTGTACTCACTGGACTCCTTCCTCTTCACTCCACTTCTTCCTTCAGTCTTAAAGGTGTAGACTGCATAACTGTCTATACTTAAAAAACTCATTAACAAAGAAACATACCTGCCTTTTAGAGCAAGAAACCTGGACAAAGCCATAAATAATGGGGATACAAAGGCACAAAACTAAGGACAGTTTTTAAATATTGCTCTTGCAAACTTAGAATAACAGGTTTTAGAATGGCATGGATTTTCGGAGGGGTATGATTATCCTTGCCAACTTTTATTTGCTCCAAATCTTGTTAAATACTTCCACTACTAAATAATCCAAAACCTTTAAAACACTCTGCTTGAGAAGGAAAGCATCCATTACTTTAGTTACCCAGCTACTTCTATAGACTCTTCTTCAATATTACATTACTCCCAGGTTTATTATACTAAGCAGTATGACCACCATGAGACTCTCCAAAGCTGCCACCTACTATACTTTATTACCCTTGCTAATACTCCTACCTGTTAGACACAAGACTATATTCAAACACATACCATAAAAACTTCTACTCACATTCAGCCTTCTTCTCAGCATACAACCTGACCTTCTTATCATTTACACTCTGAAATAAGCTTATCCCCTTATTAGGTCCCACCCAGTCCCCTAATGGTTATCTACTTCAAAAGAGTCATTACTCACCTCCCTTCCACCTCCAATCACATTTCTCTTTTTGAAAACCTCAATACAACTACCTAAAATAATTAACAAATTTATACCCTTTATACTAATGCTACTCCTAAGAAGAAGTATATTGAATCAAACACATTTCTGCCCAGCACTCTCAATCCTGCTAATAAAGTTTTATTTATTTTGTTTTGTTTTGTTTCTTGGAAAAGTAAAATTGGGCGCACCTACAAATTATCATTATCCAATCAAACAAGTTCTACACAACCAAATTACTGCGCTTCTTTTTTTTCTAATTTTACTTAACCTACTTTATCATAGGTGGGGTATGCTATCAAAAAATTATATTCAAGTTCTAATTTAATAGTCTAAGGGCAGCTTACTTAATCCTAACTTTAATATCAATTTTACCTGCTTTGCCAAGCTATCCTACTAATGAATTACTACCCATACCTCTCATCCTTTTAAAGCAAGAAACCGGGACAAAGCCATAAATAATGGGGGTACAAAGGCCCAAAACTAAGGACAGTTTTTAAATATTGCTCTTGCAAACTTAGAATAACAGGTTTTAGATTGGCATGGATTTTCTGAGGGGTATGAAGTTTGAAACTCAAATGTCTGTCATTATTTTCTGATTTTAACCCTCAATGATTTTCCAACAATTTGCCAGAAAAAACACAATTTTATGAAAAACAGAGCAAAATTATGGGGCAAAAATTTGGACATTCTGTGAGAATCTGTACAGCTGAGAGGTATGTCACTACCACAAAATGGTAGCATTATGTAACCTTGCCTTACTGGCTTTATCAGTAATCATGCATTTAACTTTTTACCAAACCCTTCTAAATAATTCAAACCACTCCCATCCCATGTCATGCGACTACCTGCATAAAAGTTTGGCATGAAAGAATTATTATATCACCCCACATCTGTAACATTTTGCCAACTCAACTTTACTATAATTCCATATCAAAACACCCCCACATCTCCCTAAAATATGGCAAATTGTTTGTGTCTTTCAGCTTTTCCCGGTTAGGGGTCGCCACAGCGGAACTCCAGTCCGCTAATGATTGGCAGTAGATTTTTACATGCTGGCTTGCCGGGCCTAACGCACAACCTTCAATGAAGGAACGCCCATTCACGCATGTCGCCACACAGAAGACGATCTAATTGAGAATCAAACGGGCAATGTCTGACTGTGAGGCGACAACGCTACCGCAGCACCACCACCGCAGTGCCCCTAAAATACACAGTCAAAATGATTAGAATCAAAGTAGACATTGTATCTAAACTTATTCTCAGAGGTGATATTCATCCTAACCCAGGCCCCAACAGTAGTCTAGACAGTATACCCTTCCAGCCCTGCAGCCAGACGTACCGCAAATTTACCTACAAAATCATCACACCTCTTAATATTAAACATTAACATCAGAAGTATTACAAAGAAAAATCCATGAACTACATGCAGCTCTTTCCATAAATTCCCCAGGTATTGCTCTAATCACAGAAACTTGGCTAAAACCTGATATTTTAAAAACTGTATTTTTGCTTCTAACAGTTTTTTTTATCTTGCACGGTATCAGTTGTATCCTGTGTATTACTATTATGCATTCTGTGTATTACTATTATGTAAATTTACTCTCTGTATTTTCTTTGATTTGTATTATTCTGGAGCTTTTCTCCCCAGGACTCCATTGGAAACAGGCTCTTCATGGCCCAATGAACTATCCTGGCAAACAAACTGCAAATAAAATAAATAAATATATTCAACAATGAAATTCTACCCCCAGGATATAATATACTAAGACAGGGCTGAATAGCCAAAAGAGGTGGAGGAATAGCTATTCTATTTAAAAAATAACCTCATTCTTGAGGCCATATAACTCAATGCCCCAAATTATGGTAAAGCAGAAATCATTTTTGCACAGCTAACACTTAATGCTAAAAAGCCCATAAATATTTTAGGATCCTATATCCGTCCAGGTTAGAACATCTCCATACTAGAAAATATTTTTGATGGGTCCTCCAAAACACTGCACCAAGAGACATTAATCTTGGGTGACTGGCTCACCTGTAATTCTGATAATCTCACCAACCACATTCATCTCCATGGCTTCACCCAAACTATTCAAGTCCCTACCAGGATAGATTAATCATCTAATACACAGTCCACCTTAGACTGGATATTAATAAATAGACCTGACCTTTCATTTCATTCTGGCTGTCTCCCAGATTCCCTTAGTGATCACCTTCCCACCTTCTTAATTAGACAGAGAATAAACCCTTTTAAGCTGACCACTTATCATTCTATCAAAATAAAAAAACAAACTATAACCACCAAGAATTCATAGACACTCTAAAACAATTTTGCAATTTGGTTCCACTTAAACATCTCCCCTAGAAGATGCTGTGAAATACTTCCACCTTCCTGAGTATACTAAACAAACTAGCCCCCCATGGACTATTCGAAAAAAAAAAAATTGCTCCATGCCTAACAAATGAAACTACAGTACTCCTAAAAAACAGAGATAAAGCTTGGAGTAAATGGCATATTACTAAATCTCATACAGACAAATAGGCATGTCACAAGGCACAAAGTCTAATCAAACAGGAAAAAAAACAAAGTATTACTTTACTGTCCAAAACAGACACCATAATAACCCACACAAATTTTGGAGAGCAGTTAATAATATCCTCCTACTAGGCAATGCTAGTACACCTACACCATCTTCCATTAACAAGCTAGACAGAATAGCTACTCAGTTTAACAAATACTTCACCAAAACAATTCTAATTCTTTCCAGCAAGTACACCTCCAATGAATCCTACTTCTGACAAAATAGAAACTCCTTCTCCTTACAACTCATATATACCAACACAATAAAGAAACTACTAAAAAAACTGAAACACATAACCTAGCTGCAGATACCTGTAGAATATCTTAGAATTGCAGCTGATGCCATCTCCATCCCTGTATCTATCCTCATTAACCGTTCCATTACTGAACAACATCAGTTTGGAAAATTTCATATATTATCCCTTTACACAAAGGCAGCAAGTCAACAGAATTATCCAATTATTGGCCAGTTGCTGTACTGTCACCGATATCCAAGATACTGGAAAGATGCATACACATACAAATTATTGAATTCCTACTTACTAACAAATTACTGTCCAGCACCCTGCATGGATTTTGACTCTTGCAGAGCATCGCCTCTGCCCTTACGGCCTTCACTGACGTAGTCAGCCACCACAGAAATAATGGCAAAGTTATCTCTGCTGTTTTTCTTGATCTCTCTAAGGCTTTTGATATGGTTTCTCACAGCAAGCACTTAAGTGTACTTACTGAACTCAACTTAAGGCAGTATGCTCATTCCTGGTTCAAAGACTATCTAGCAGGCCATCAGCAGGCAGTTCAGTGGTGGAAAACTTTTAGTTATGTACTCACCATAACTTCAGATGTTTGGGATCCATCTCGCCTACATTCTGACTGATGGGTTCGGAGCCGATCCTCGGCTCCGACTCGGCACGCTTATGCCAAAGAGCGAAGTCTCTTATTGGCTGAGCTTACTATATCCCAGGATGCACCACTACCAGTCCCCCAGATCTAGTTTGTCCGCATACATGCACACACGCATGCACTGCTTATATAACATTGACAGATGAAACAAGATAAAAAACAGTAGAACTCAAACCGTTCAATCTCTTCTGATCTCCAAGGCAGGGGGAAGGAGGGTGGGTTATTAGGAATGTAGGCGAGATGGATCCCAAACATCTGAAGTTATGGTGAGTACATAACTAAAAGATGTTATGTGATCCTATCTCGCCTACATTCTGACTGATGGGACAGCATCCCTAGCACCTAAATCCTGGGTGGCTCACTGGAAAACACTCCTGAGTACCGTGGAACCAAATGATGCTCGTCCTTTAGATGCCACATCCAATTTATAGTGGGAAATGAAAGTGTGCGGGTTGGACCAAGTAGCCGCAGCACAAATCTCAGAAATAGCTAGCTTGGAATGGAATGCAATAGAGGTAGCCATAGCTCTAGTAGAGTGAGCTTTGACAGATGTTGTAAGTTGTTTATTTGAAGAGGAATAAGCTTGAGTTATGCAATCTCTGATCCATTTGGCAATAGTAGCTTTAGTGATGGTTTTACCCAGTTTATTATCTGAAAAGGACACAAACAATTGATCTGATTTCCAATTTGTTGAGTCCTATCTAGATAGAAGCGCAATTGCCTGTGAACATCCAATGTATGGAAGGTGTATTCCGCTTTGTTTGAAAATTTTGGAAAGAAAACTGGTAGCTCTAAAGATTGTTGGAGACAGAGATTAGAGCAAACTTTTGGGACAAAGGATGGATTAGGTCTAAGTGATACTCTATCCTTGTGAAAAATCAAGTACGGTGGTTTGATAGATAGGGCTTGAAGTTCTGAAACCCTTCTTGCAGAGGTAATTGCAATTAAGAAGGCAGTTTTCCAAGACAGATATTTCAACTCACATGTAGCAGCTGGTTCAAAGGGGAAGATGTTAAGGCACGAAGTACCAAATCAAGATCCCAGGCGCAGGATGAAAAACTGGGGGTCTTAAAAGCACAGCACCTTTCATGAAAGTTTTACATAATCTGCTGCTCATCAACGGTGGGTCTATGGAATCGTGAAATTTGGAGATAGCTGCTAGTTGGACTTTAATAGTAGAGACTGAAGATCCTTGATTAAACAAGGATGTTAAAAATTTCAAGACCTCTGGTATCGGGGCAGTAATAGGGTCTAAACCTCTGAGTTGAGCCCAGATAGCAAACCTCTACCACTTACTGTGATACAATTTCTTAGTGGTGGGTTTGTGGGCTGAAGATAAAATGTGAATAACTTCCGGGTCCAAGGTGTGATTTCTGACTAAAGTCGGAAGTGGAGGAGCCAAGCTGTTAATTTCAAAGTGTGGAGGGACTGGTGCTGTTGTCCCGACTGATGAACCAGAAGGTCCGGAGTTAGATCCAAGAACCAAGGACCGTCCAGAGTATATTTCTGTAGGTAGGGGAACCATACCTGACGAGGCCAGTACGGAGCAATTAGAATCATTGTGGACCCCAATTGGGAAGCTTTCTGGATGACTTTGGGAAGGAGTGGAATCGGAGGGAAAGCATAAAGCAGTCCTGTTGGCCAAGGTTGGACTAGAGCATCCGTAGCTGCCTCCCCTTGACACGGGGTCAAGGAAAAGAACCTTTTGCACCGTGTTTGTGGTGTTGCAAACAGGTCGCAGCACGGAATCCCCCATCGTTTGAAAATCTGAGCTGCTACTGTTTCGTTCAGAGACCACTCGTGAGGAGAGAGAATAGTCCTGCTCAGTCTGTCTGCCAATACATTGGATTTTCCTGGAATGTGGGTCGCTACCAGGAAGCGCTTGGTAGCCACTGCCCATTCCCACACCCTCATGGCCTCTCTGCAAAGGGGGTAAGATCTGGTCCCTCCTTGTTTGTTTAGATACCAGACCACCGACATGTTGTCTGTGTGGATGGCGATAATGCCTTGAGGGAGAAACTTGTGGAGGGCTTGTAGGGACAGAAGTACAGCCCTCATTTCCAACACATTGATATGGAGAAAAGTTTCGTTTGGAAGCCAAGAACCCTGAACTGACCTGCCCAGACAATGCCCCCCCCCCCCCGTCTGGGAGGCATCCGTTGTCAAGGTGGCCACCGGAGGGGGTATAACAAAGGGTCTTCCCTGATTCAGATTGGATGGCAGAAGCCACCAGCGGAGGTCCCGTTTGCACGTTTCTGTAATCAGTATGTGATGATTGAGGGGGAGATCCTGAAAAGACCATTGTGTCGATAACAGCCACTGAAGAATCCTCATGTGCAATCTTGCCAGAGGAACTAGGAGAACCGTGGCAGACATTGAACCTAAAAGTTGCAGGACCATCCTGGCTGGGACTTTGGATCTTAGAAGCAGGGCTCGGACTTGATCTTGTAATGTTTGTATCCTTTCGATAGGAAGGAAGATTCATTAATTTTGAGTCTATCTCTGCTCCTATGAATCTTATGCGCTGAGAAGGCAGCAAGACAGACTTTGACCAGTTGAATGTAATTCCCAGGAAGCACCCAGGGAGATGGTGGCTTGTAGGTTCTCTAGTAGTAGATGCCTGGTGGTGGCAGTCAGGAGCCAGTCGTCCAGATAGGGAAACACTTGGAATCTGAGACTCCTCAGGTGAGCAGTCACTACTGCCAAACACTTGGTGAACACCCTGGGGGCTGTGGTGAGACCAAAGGGCAGTGCACAAAATTGGAAATGACTGTCTCCCAGGCTGAAGCGCAGATACCCCTGGACGCCTGATGTATCGGTATGTGATAATAGGCGTCCTTGAGATCTATGGAGCACATCCAAACATCTTTCTCCAACAATGGGAGAATGGATTGTAAAGTGACCATTCGAATTTGGACTTCATGACGGACTGGTTTAGTTTGCTGAGATCCAAAATGGGTCTCAGGTCCCCTGTCTTTTGGCACTAAAAGAACCTTGAGTAATTTCGGATCCGATCTGGTCTGTGGGGACCGGTTGGATGACTCCTTTTTCTAGCAGCTTTGAAGCTTCTACGGCTGCAATTTCCCTTTGACTGGGTGGTGGGTCCGGGATTTTTTTGGATGGTGGGGGTGAGTGTGTGAAGGGAATGGTGTAACCTCCGGCAATAATCCGAAGCACCCATCTGTCCTGAGTAATAGACTCCCAGGCTTTTAGGTGCTTGGCAAAATGGCACCCGACTGGCTCCGGAGCAGCACAGCCGGGCAATCCCTCATGGAGTGTGGGAGGCTGAAGAGCCACGAAAGGACTCGCGGTCTCCAGTGTTGCGGGGGCCTCTGCCGCCTCTGGGACGGCGTCTCCCAGAGAAATTTCCCCGTCCTCTGCCTCTGGAAGGGGAATCTTCCTGCTGTTGAGGAAAGAATTTCTGTGATTTGTGGAACCACATCTTCCCTCCTCTTTTAGCCTTGGGATAAGGCCGAGAGGGAGTGGAATAACGTGCTCCTACGGCAGATAAAGTCTTTCCCTCCTGCTCACAGCGGGTAAGAGTGTCTTTTACTTTGGGTCCAAACAAAGAGGACCCATCAAAGGGAGCGTCGGCAAAGGAAGACTTGAAGGCCTCCGCGAAATGACACAAACGGAGCCAGGCTTGTCTCCGTAGAGCCACGCCTGTGCCTGCCGCTCTGCCCGCCCCTTCGGCCGCATATGAAATGAGCCTCATGGACGAGTTAGAAATCGAGGTAAGGATAGCCAACTGAGAGCTAACCGACTGGGCTAGCTGCTCAGGTAGGTTACCTGAGAGGGAGTCTGAGAGCTCCTTGACCAGATCCCTCTGTAGTCTGGTGAAATGTGCCAAATAATTCAGGGACCTCAGATTAAAGGCCGCTGAAGTCAGGGTGCGCTTCCCGTACCGGTCCATGCTCCTAGACTCCTTATTAGGAGGATGGACGGACGTTGAAGCCTCTGCCACGTCCTGCTGGGTAGCAGATGCCACCACCATGGCATCTACAGCCACGCCTTTCGTTAAGAACTCCTTCTCGGGTGGGGCAGACAAAAATTTGTTAGGGCGAGAAGGCACTGGTTCCATAGTATCTGGATGTTCCCACGCCCTCCGACAAACCAAATCCAGGAGCTCGTCGAAGGGCGGAGACACCCAGGAGGCGGAGGGCTGAGCCCTGAAGGCCTTGAGGAACACCGACTCATCAGCAGAGGGGGGTTTGGAATTCCAGCCGCCTCGTTGCTTGAGGATCTCTAGAATGTCTGCAAATGAGACATCATCCGAGGACGACTTTGGGGACCCCTCCGCATCATCAAGATCAGTGTCCGATGTAAGAGACTCATCGGGGGAGTCCACGTGCTTCCTCTTGCACGATCTCTTCCTTGGGGGCTCCTCCGAAGACAACTCCGAAAGACCCTCAGGAGGAGGGGAACCCCAGTGGGGTAACCTCAGGCCCCGGGCTCCGCTGCCTAGAGACAGGGGAACTGCCAAAGACCCAGTCTCCATGCCCAGGGAAGGTGCCGGTAAAGCCGTAGAGATGGCCGAAGAAGACTTGGCCAAGGCACTCCTCATAGCTCTGAAGGCCGGACCCCCAGAATCCTGGGAGGGCCCAGTCTCCGGAGCCATGATAGCAGACGGAAGTCCCGCGGCCGAAGCACCGAGAGGGAGGCTTGGAACCGACAACATTGGTCCCGAAACGTCACCCCCGGGTCCGGCCGAAGAAGTCCGTGTGCTAAACTCGGACCCGAAGGCCGGGGTTGGAGTAAGGGTCGGAGCCGACCCTAGGATCTCCACTGGCTCCATCAGCACCTGCTCCGATGGAGCCGAAGCGGTCGGAGGAGGAATGGCAATGGAATGGACTATCGGCTCCGAAGCCAATTGGGTCGGAGCCGAAACAAATTTCTGAAAGACTGGGGACTGGAAAAGTCTTTGGAGCACCCTGTCTATGTCCGAATCTGACATCCTTGATGACCTGGAAGAGACCGAATGGGTCCGAGTAGGCCTCTCCAACGGCTCCAAGGGACTAGGGGACCGGCTCCGAATCGACTCGACAATTATTGGCACCGAAGGAGTGTCCAAACCAATTTCCATCGGTGCCGAAGAGGACTTCGGCGCCGAGGAGGAAGTGTCTGAGCGGACAACCTTCATCGGCTCCGATATCAGTGGAGCCGATGAAGGTGACCCGCCTCGATGCCCCAGCCGTCGGCTCCGAACCCAGAGGAGTCGAGGCTGGGGGCATCGAGGCAGACCGTTCCGCCCTCGGCTCCGAAGTCCGTGGAGCCGAAGGAGAAGCCTGCCTATGTCTTTTGGCGGTCGGTTCCGACGGACTGGTCGGAGCCGATGCCCTTTTCTTTTTAGCAGGAGAAGGAGAGGAAGCTAATGCCTCTTCAAATGAGGGTTTAATAAGGCCTTTTAAAATAAGTTTATTTTTCCTCTCTTGGAGGACCCTCGAGGAAAACGCGTGGCACATGCTACAGGACTCCTGCAAATGTTTAGCGCCCAAACAGTACACACAGAGAGAATGATCATCAGTTATTGACATTTTGAAACTGCACTTAGTGCACTTTTTAAACCCTGAAGGCCTAGGAGCCTGAGACATTATGGCAATCAAATTAGTGAACTAGCCAAAAACACAAAACACACTAACTATCACAGAAAATTTTCTATCTCTCTGTCTTTTTTTTTTTTTTTTTTTTTTTAACAAGGACTGTCACAAATAGAAAAAAATAAAACTAAAGGATCCAAGACCCCTAAAAATAATACGGGACTCGCCCGACAACGGACTGACAGGGGAAGGCCCTTCAACTGAATCGGACCTCTAGTCAGACAATACGCAGTCACCACACAAGTATTTCACCAAGAAAAATCTTCACTCATACAACAAGAAACACAAGATAGCTGTTAAAACAGCTTTTTGTTGAATTTTAAGGAAATCCCTGACAGGAAAGTAAGTGAAAAACACTACTTAGCTCAGCCAAGCTCGAGACCACGTCTTCGCTTGTTAGCGGCAAACAAGATCTGGGGGACTGGTAGTGGTGCATCCTGGGATATAGTAAGCTCAGCCAATAAGAGACTTCGCTCTTTGGCATAAGCGTGCCGAGTCGGAGCCGAACCCATCAGTCAGAATGTAGGCGAGATAGGATCACATAACATCCTGTTCTTCTGTACTACCCATCACCTTAGGAGTTCCCCAAGGTTCTTTCCTTGTCCCCCTCCTATTTACTGTCTTTACTAACAATCTGCATACCTCAACCCTTCATGCATCTCTTATACAGTAGGCTGATGATTATACCCTATGTGCAGATTTTTCTCTACACTATCTACAATCAATAACTCAGCAATCTTTCATTGCAGTAGAAGCTTGGCTAACTAATTCTCAACATATTTTGAATCCCATCAAATTGAAGCTTATTCTTTTCTACCCCACTAGAAATACTACCCTTCCCCTTCCTTCAGCATTTCATCACTAAAAAACAATCATCTCTCCTGTACAACACACAAAACGTTTAGGTGTAAAAATCAACAGCAGTTTGAAATTTGAGATCCGTATTGCCCACACCATTAAGAAAGTCCACAAAAAACTATGTACGCTTTATAGAAACAAAAAATATTTCACTAATAACACAAAAGCCATTATAGCTAGAGCACATCTTATCTCAACTTTTTAATATGCATCGGCAATTCTCACATACCTTAGGACATGAGATTTAGATACATTAGAATCCTGATATAACAAAATTTGCAGCTGATGCTGGCTGTAGGACACATCATTGCTCTGCCCTCAAACAACTGCATTGGCTAGAACTCCCACAGCTTATAACTTATCACAGACTGTGCTTGGCACACAAGAACCTGCACCAACCTGAAAAACACCAGCACTTCAAAACTTATTAACTCCTTAGTCTAACAAATGTGTACTTCGCTAGAGTAGCAAATCCCTGTTAAATGTTACCAAAGCTAACAATAAATCAGGCAACTCCCTTTTCTGGACCTACACAGCTAAAATCTGGAATAGCTTACCATCAGAAATAACATCTGTTACCAATTTATCTCACTTCAAAATAACTCTTAGGTCTTACTTAACCAATACACGGCTATGTTTCTGTACAATCCTGGATAAGAAAAGCGTTCCAGTGCAATGTCCTGTTTACTCTAAACAGTCTTTCTGTAGGTAATACTAGTTCTTCACATACATCAGACCACATCTCATCTTTCAACATTCTTCTACCCATTAGTATTACAGTCTAAAGGGTGTATTCAAGGACTATAGTAAAACTATTCTCCTTAATTTACAATTATGTTTCAATATCTATACTCTGCTGTATCTCCTGCTACTACAGGCTATCAGTCAATGTAATATATCTATGAAAATTGCACACCCACCGATTGCTATTTATAATACCTGGTTTACAGTCTACAAGTCACTCAATTTCCTGATAGATTTCTTGGGTCTATATTATATACATGAAAAATCAAAATGTCGAACACTCACATGAGCATAAATGCAGAAATTTGAAATCGCTATTGTGGGATATATTCCAACTCTGAGATCGAACTACAGTGAGGAAAGGGCAAATATTCTGAGCCTCACTGTACTGCAATCCAAAAAAATAAACATCGACTTTCTGCATTACGCTCGACTTTTCGTCGATCTAAAGTAGACCCAATTTCTTCACTTTGTTTTTTTTTTTTTTTTTACGAATAATTCTCTTCCCTGTACTAGACTATACAACAATGCCCAAAGAAGATGATTGGATAACTACTGAATTTAAATCACTTTTAGAAACATAATATGCCTGGTATACATGGAAGGCCAGCCCACCTGCTTCCACCAATGAAGAAAGATACACTCAACTCAGAAACCTGTCAAAATAAGAAGAAAATATCTCCTGTAAACATTTCTGGAGACTAGTCAGTTAACTAACAGTAGAGAAAACTCAGAACTAAGTCCACAAAACATGAGAGCTACATTCTCACCATCTGAGTTTCTCTCAGGGTTTTCCAGTCTACTTCCAACCACCACCAGTGATGTAGGTCCCACCTATTCACCTGCATCTCTTCTCTACATTCCAACATTTTACTTTAAACATACCAAAACTAAACACACACAACCCGTCAATGAACAAATATGAAAATGACAGTCCACCAGAGTCAGATGACCTTCTTCCCTGGCTCATATACTACTGAAGAGATTACCTTACAGTACCTCTACAGCATATAACCTCTTCCTTACACAAAATACAGTGCCAAACATCTGGAAAGTAGCTGTAACAAATGCTATTCCCAGCAACCACCTCCCTATCAGAACTTCTGAATACAGATCACTCTCTGTACTCCTCATACCTGGAAAGATTTTAGAGAAAAATCATTTACTCGCAGCTGACCCAATACATTAGTACCTACAATCTCTCTTCCTTCAAAAAATGCTGCTTCTGGTCAAGTCACAGTACACAAATAGCCTTATGGGTCCTTACTAATGAAATAATATTAGGTACAGATAAAGAACTACTCACTGGTGCCAACTTTATCAACCATATTAAAACTGTCAGGCTTGTGGATCACAATATCCTCCTTCAACACCTTATTAAAATAATCATAAGACAAGGCAACCAACCATGGTTTCAAAACTTTCTAACCACCATCTCTATTTTGAAGTCCAGTTCTCTTTCTTCCATTCATATAGCCTTCATAAGTGGGTTCGACAACGATCCATGGTTACCCCTTCCAATTCTCTAGCTATATGAATAAACTGCCCTTTGACCTACCTTACATTCCCATAATAATGTATACCGATAACATGGTCATTTTTCATGCAAATCACTGTCTTGTTAATCTCCAAAATGATCTCCAGTCAGACTTCCTCTCATTAATCCACGGGATCTGTAACAAAATCTCCTTCTTATCTCCAGCAAATCTAGAGCTGTAATCACAGAATTCCACACCCTTTACAAATCTATGATCACAGCAGCACATCTGTAGAAAATACTATCCCTTTTAAATACATAGGTCTTTGGCTTGACCCATGTCTAAATTTCTCTCTCCACTTTGACATCACAAGGAAAAATATTAACTCCCTACAACTTTGAGCCAATAAAATATCCACTTTCTTAGCAAGATGACCAGAAAAGCATTATTCTAACCCAGCTAGAATGTGGCCTTCCTCCTGTTGCATCTGCATTAAAAAGAAATGCCATACAACCAAATAAATAGATTCAGCACTGTCTCCCCTGAACAATGACCATCACTGCAAATTGCGGGCACATTGGTTCAGTTAAATCAGAGAGCTGACCATTTTGTTAGGATCACAACTGTTCATATTACTATATAATCAACCAATCTCTGGTGTAACGGGGATCCTAATTAGACAAGCAACCTTGTACAGCCACAGAAGCCAAAATTGCACAGTACCCACATTCCAACCCTGAAAACAAAGATCAGGGTTGGGAGGGTGGCCTAATGGTTAAGGTGTTTGCCTTAGAAACACAAATTGCAAGGTTTGAGTCTCACAAGGGATAATTAGCTAGGCTTAAAATGGCTCATAAGGACAGTTAACCTAGTACTAATCTATGAACCTTTAAATCATTGTTTCTCCATACTTATCCATTAACTATAAGAATCGATTTACTCCCAAATGAAAGATACTTCATGTTACCCAAAATTCAGTATCCAGCTAAAGGTCCATCTCCAGAAACCTGCCAAATTCCAGTGCCTCTCTTCTCACCACATAACCTAATTTCTCCTTCCTTTGTAAACTGTAGTCATTTCTCCTTAGCAACGCTCACACAACTTCACCTGATCTACCATTTGTACTTCTAACATGCTGATGAATCTTTGCATTTCTGTCCCTCTTACACTTTGAGTGCCACATCACTCAAATAATTTTGACCTTATTGTAAATATCGTGTACTGTTTCAATTCTGTTTTGTTGCTAATTGTATAAAACTGATATTTATTTTATTTTACATTTGATTTGTTAACCGGGAAATTCCGACTGGACCAGGTCCATTTTCAGCGGAGGCCCGGGGAGAAAAGCTCCAACATCAAGTTATACAAATACAGTGCATCCAGCATAATACACAAAACAGGTTACATCATGTATGCTGAGCATAGTAGTATAACAAGAATTAATAAAAACACTCCAGGTAAAAGATATAGAACATGGGTAAAAAGACAATGTCAGTCATACTTTGGTAAGAAAAGAAAATATATCAAGTAAGATTCTACAGTTAAAAGTACCCTTTCAGATGACCAAGCCTACAGGGGATCAGAGATCCAGCATGTGATCAGAGAGGAGTTTGGGGAGTTAATAGTAGTATGGGTAGGGTTATGTGATACAAGGGCATAACCATGTACTAAGAAGGTGAGATTTGAGGGAGTTTTTGAATATGGATGTAGAGGGGGCAGTGGACACAGATAGGGAAAGAGAGTTCCATTTTCTGGCAACGGTGTGGGAGTATCTTGTTTTTTTTGCTGAAATGTACATCCATAATACCTTGGCTGGGACTGAAGTTGGTTATTGATGATTAGTGATCTACCTGGATTAACAGAGAGAGAGAGAGAGAGAGAGAGAGATGAATATAAATTTGGCAAACAACTAGGAGCACTAGCTGATGTGAAAGTACTCAGTCATTGCTCATTTACATTCTTTATGGAAAATGTTATACCTTCTTATATATGTAAAGATATTTTCCTCTTTGTATTCGCCCAGAGGATTACTATCTTTTTCAAAGTTTGTTTCTTTGCTTTATTTCAAATTCAACTTTTGATGAGTAATCCTGTGCTAGTGTTTTTAAGCTGTCATTAAACTTAACTATCTAAATAAATGATTAAACAAATCATTCATAAAATAATGACTAAATGATAACTCATTCATCGTGTGTATATATATATATATATATATATATATATATATATATATATATCTATGTATGATCACATGCCAATGTAATTCCTCGGGCAGTAAATGGGTGAAAAGGTTTTAGACATTATTATGAAATGCTGTGATATCATTAATAGAAGACAGGAAATACAACTAGTGTAGGAGATTTTATTTAATATTTTATAAAATTCAACTTAAAAAGAGACTGGTTAAGAAATTATGAGGTGTTAGAAAAATATTGGTATATTTTTTAATGCATTTGCTTGTAAAGTCAGTAATCTGTAATTGATTTTCTGTTCAACTACCCTAGATTAATTAAAACATAAATTGCACATAGTAACAATAGACTGAACCCAGCACAAAATGTCTCAAATGGCTTTAGTAGTAATACTGTGACCTTTGATTGTAATATTTCATATTCAGATATGGAGAATTCCATGAATAGTTTGGTGCTTGCCTTTACATATAGTATCAATTTAATTTGTTACTTTTATAGGCCAAATCTTTGCACTGTAAAAACAGCTTAAAACCATGCACGAACTTGAGAACAGCCTTCACTAAAATTTCGTTTGTAGTACATTTTTCATAATGGTTAAGGTGTTTACCTCAGAATCACAAGGTAAGGGTTTGATTGCCACCTTTGAAAAGGAAATTGGGGAGGCTTAAAATGCCTCGCAAGGGCAGATAGCCTAGTAATTATGAAACTATGAACAATTATTCAATGTGTGTTTACTGTGAAATTTAAACTCAGTTGTATGTTTCATTGATATGTATCATGTGAACTAATGTAAGTATTGGTAAAGCACTTGAAAGATTTTATAGCAGACGTATGCAGGCACAAATATTGCCATTGTACTTGTGTTTTATTTGGTCAGGCTTATAACTCTTTAGCCTTGTGTGGTTACATTGCATGTAGACTGATAAAAATGAGTGGGAAGAAGGCCGTAATAGGATTTCTACAGTTAAGTGATGCTGTTATAAGCTATTAGAAAAGGTACCTTGAAAACAGAATGATGACTGACTGCAATATAAAGCTATACGCAATCATGCAGAGGGAGGTCCAGTTTGCTCTTATGAATTTTAGAGCATGCTTTAGGGACAGACATATAATTGGCCATCAGTAGAAATTAAAAATCAATTTCCAGGCTGGTTGTATTAAAAGAATTTAGCTACTGCTGGAGGTTGTCAGATAATCATCTGCCATTTTATAAATTAGAATTATTTTTACTCTGCTAGTTTTAATACACTGGAACATGATTATGAATGTTCTTTTGTATGTTTGCTAGTTTCTTTGTGTGAAATTTTAGGATGTGTGCTAGTTTCTTTGTGTGAAAGTTTATGATGTGTGCTTACCTTTGCTACTGTACACTGATACATATTGTCATATTTCATGCAGTGCAGAAAAACAGAGGTTGCATAAGAGAAAACAGCATAGAAGCAGAAACATGAACTTCTATATACAAGTTTCATTCCTGTTTATATGCACTGAAACCATCTAACACACTGCTTACGTATCTATGCCTGTATTACTGATTTGGTCCCCACATTATTATATGCTGGTTAAATTACAGGGTAGAATCCCTTCAGTGTTGTGTCATTGCCTTTCACTGATTTCATTTTCACAGTCCTGTTATTACTGTGCTTTACTTGTAACCTGCTGCATTCCTGAAAATAATTTAATTTACTTTCTGAAATGTTAGCTGCTCCCATGACCACCTTTGAAGACAACAGTACGGCTTACAAGACAGCTGCTTCTGATCCCCGATTATTTCCCTAAGAAACATATCAGTCTTCACTGAGTTTACCATTCCTTCTTTCTGTCAAATATTTTATAGACTTGCCCTTTCTAATTTGTTGTGTGACCTCAGATTTGGTATCAGCAGGGGATGTGTGGGGGAGCAGGAGGAGATTGCCCCCTTCAAAAACATTTGTTTTGAATGTGGTCAGATTTTGTCAATATTTTGTGTTTTATAATGCTGACACAGGGAGGAAGCTCAAGAAATAAGGAGAGATTGGGATTTTGGATGCAGACTCTTAAGAAGAACAGCCAAAATCATGCAGAATATTATATTCATAAAATAGCAGGGAGTATTTAAGAACCAAACCATCACATGAATGGAGAAAAGTGATTTTGCAGATAGGATTGACTGTGGTCAGGGATACAGATAATAGGCAAGAGGGAGCTGGAATTTATTGGAGAAAACTGGTAAAGGAACCAAGGTATTGGGAGCAAATAACTGGAAGGGTAAAAGTAATAGAATGGGAAGAGGCCAAGAATTTATGTGGACTGCAGGTTAGAGATTGCATTCCCTATCAAGGATTGATATCAGAGTATGGGCACAGAGAAAGAAATAGGGGGCTCCTAAATGAAAGACTTGCACTGGTAAAGTTTTTTAATAGAATCTAGAACAGAAGCTGCTGTTGAAAAAGGAATAATTAGTAAAGCATATAAAATACTGCATGATAATTATAAGAATCAATCAGAGGAGCTTGGAAAGGATTGGGAAGATAGATTGGATAAGCAATTCACAAAGAGACAATAGGGGGATATATGTATATCTCCCAAAAATGCAACAAAGTCTAGAAGATTTAGGATTTTTGCCTGGAAGTGTTTACCTCAGGTGGACAGCAAATGTTGGAGGCGTGTTAGGCAAGAAAGAGGTAGCTGGGAACATATTTTTTGGAAGTGTGGCGAGCTGGTAGACTTTTGTGATTCCCTGCAGACTGCTCTGTTGGAGATGCTGGGTAAGTAGATTGGACTGACTGGGAAGATGATTTTTTTTTTATTTATGCTATAGAATCGGAATTCCCTAGACATAGTAAAGCCTTGCTTAGTCTAATTATGGTGGCTACCAAAACAGAAATTGCTAGAAAATGGAAATCAAAGTCTAGACCAACTTTACTAGAAGTAGTGAATATAGTAACGGAGATAAAACAACTGGAACTGGGATCTTTAGAAAAGGGAAGGAGAAAACTACATAGGAAAAAAGGGAATTGTGGGAACAATATATGCAGAGCAGGAATGAGGTTTAAGAGGCAGGATAATGCTTAACTGACAATGTCTGGATAGTTTATATAAGTCATGTATAATGTTTACAACTACAGTTGTTTTAATGGTGTCTGTAGTGTAAACTCTTTGTAACTGAAGTGATATAATTGTGTATGTTTTTCATTTGTATAAATGTAAGATTGCCTTTGTCATATTTATAAATTTAATAAATATGTTTGGAAAAAAATTGTGTTTAGATATTTTTGCTGTCAGTCTATTGGCTTTTGTTATTATGCTGTTTATACTATTTTAAGTACACCCACATTTATCTCTCCTCTCTCTCTCTATGTGTGTGTGTGTGTGTGTGTGTGTGTGCTCATTTATCTATATAAAATATGCACGCGCACACAAACATACACACACGTGTATGTTTATGTATGTATCTGTGGTTATCTTTCATATCGTCAATGGTAGCTTTGATTGAAAGAAAAGAAAAGGAAGGGTAAAATGATTGAATGTACTTTTGACTGAAAAGCCATTTCATTAAAACAGGGTCTACACAACATATATACCATAAAAAGCACCACTGCACAGTCCCCTTAATTATATATTGCTCCACAGTCACGAACCAGTGGGGAAAAGAAGAAATCACAACACAAAGTGAATCAGTGCTGGCGCACAAACTCATTCATCTGCATATTTGTCAGGGGGTATTATCAATCATAGATTCATAGATTGTTACTAGGCTAAAGACAATGTGGGCCTTTCTAATCCTAGCCAAGTTTTCACAGAATAATAATGATGTCCTGTATCTGAATAGGACATTGAGAGTTAAGCATTTATAAGCTACCTCTGTCCGTAATGGACAAGGGTGCCATGCCCCGTCAAGGTTGCACTTAAACTGGGTAATAGACGAACTCAGCTCTACATGGATGGGAAACCTGTTCCATAGGAGAGGCAGTCTCTGGGGCACTGTCTGTCTCTTCGGCATGTTCTGTTTAAGTAACAGACAAAATGCAGGTCCCAAAACCTTGTATTTCTGGTACCCTTTAACTGATGAATATGTGAGAGATTCCTAAGTGTGGGGTTTGCGAATGTCTTGTAAGCCAGTGATAAATAGCCACGTTGCTTCACCAGGGACAGCTTGCACCTGTAACCTCTGGGCTTTCGGATACTGGCAAAGGCTCTTGCCACCCCCATAGTGCCTTTTTTAGGCAAGACTCAAAAGACAAACCCACCTCCATAGACAACACAAGGAAAAATAAACTAAGGGTAATGCTACTCAATGCCAGAAGTCTAAACCTCAAAATGCAAGCACTCAAAGCTCTCCTCAGCATGGAGAATATCGATGTCTGTGCAGTAACAGAGACCTGGTTCAAGGCTCTCGAGAGCACCCCAGCACTACCAGGTTATACCTCATACCATGCTTTTTGGCCCCAAAACCCGGACCGAACCACAAAAGGAGATGGAGTATCCATATTCGTCAAGGATACCCACACCTCCAGGTTAGTGGCACTGCACGAAGCATCGGAAACCATCCCTGTGCAGCTAACAGTGGGCAAAACCGCCTTTCAGTTTATAGCCTGCTACAGACCACCATCCCAGACTCAGGAACCTCACGTGGCTTTCCTCAGAACATTGGAGAATATGAAGATCTTTCTAAACACCTTTATATTGGGCGACTTCAACTACCCAAACATAGACTGGGAGCACTACTCAAGCCCCAACATCCTAGCCCAAAGGTTCCTAGAATTTATAAACTCAAACGCTATGGAACAACTGGTCACCACTCCCACAAGAGGGGAAAACATACTGGACCTGATCATCACAAACATGGGGACTCTATGCTCCACACCAGAGGTACACCCCTCATTGGTAAGATCGGACCACAAATTAATCTCTCTGGACATCCGCATCCCGACCCTACTACCCGCCCAGAAAACCACAGTGAAAACCTTCTCCAAAGCTAATTTCACACTTCTCAAAACAGAGGTGAAATCACTCAAAGTCCCCGGGCCAGTGGAAACTACGGTCCAAACTGCAGAATCCTTTATAAACGCATTATATGGACATCTGCAGGAATTCATGGATCATGCAATCCCAAATAAAACCAAGACCCAATCCTCCAAAGGCAGGCGTCCTGTCTGGTGGACCCCAGCCATAAATAAGCTATACAACAAAAGGAGGAAGCTACTACAGGATAGAGCAAAATCCCTTAAAAAAAGCATCACTGATCAGTACTAGCAAAAAACTACGGTCCCTCATAAAATCATCCAAGGCCAGCTTCGAGAGAAAAATTTCACAAGACACTAAAGATAACCACAAGGCCTTCTTTAGTTATGTTAGGAACCTGGGTGGCAACTCCCAGATATGCTCGGAGTTAGTCCAAAATGACAAAAAATACACTGAACCCACAGACATTGCCAACATCCTGGCGGACAGGTTCAGTGCAAACCCCCCCCCCCCCCAAAGAGCAAATATCTATCCCAGTAGAGAGTTGTCTCCCTGGCATCACAGATGCTCACGTGAGAGCTGCCATCTCCAAAGCAAAAAACACAGCATCAATGGGACCGGACGGTGTCCCGGGCTGCATCCTACACGAGCTCAAAGAAGAGCTACAACCTCATATTAGGTTACTGTTCAGTCTCAGCCTTACTACAGGATATGTACTCAAGGAATGGCTTACAGCAACAGTGGTCCCACTCCACAAAGGTGGTGCCTCAACTGACCCTAGTAAATATCGCCCCATAAGCCTGACTAGCCTGGTCTGCAAACCTATGGAGCGGATCATCATGGAACTCATAAACAAAGACATTGGGGACCTACAGACGCTAGATCCTACACAATTCGGCTTTGTTAAGAGCAGATCCTGCCTCTTGAACCTGGTCGACTTCTTCAAAACAGTCACCAAGGCCATAGATGAAGGGAAGGTAGTCCACACAGTCTACCAGGACCTTGCAAAAGCCTTCGACACCATACCCCACTCTGGCATCATAAATAAGCTCTCCAGCTTAAATATCAACCCCTATGTCATAAGATGGGTTGCAAACTGGCTCAAGGACTGAATCCACATGGTCAGAATTGTGGGAGTCATGTCAGACTCTAAACCTGTTACAAGTGGCGTCCCACAGGGCTCAGTCCTGGGACCGCTCTTGTTCGGTATATATTTTTCTGAGGTACAGGCCAACACAGGAGGACTATGGCTGACCAAGTTCGCAGATGACTGCAAACTGGGTGCCATAATTGACTCTCCAGCTGACACAAGCATCCTCCAAAAGGGTCTCACAGAGACGGATAACTGGTGCCAAAGCCATGGCCTAAAGCTAAACACCAAGAAGTGTATAGTCATCCCCTCTGGGAAAAACAAAGTGCCCATAAATTACCACATAGGTGGTAATCCATTAAGTATGGAGGAAGTAATTAGGGATCTGGGAACCCAAGTCGATAGTAATCTCTCCTTTGACAACCACGTTGCCAAAGTGGCTAGAAAGACCTTCTATATAGCCCACCTTATCATGAAAGGATTCACATCTTGATCAAGGGAGGTCATTGTGCCCCTTTACTCATCACTCATCTGGCCCATAATTGAATACAATGCCTCATTTGGGATGTACCTTACCCGACACCTGCAGCAACTGGAAAGACCCCAAAAGTACCTCACCAAGAGGATCAAGAGTCTCAAACAGATGACCTATGCTGCCAGGTTAAAGAAACTCCAGCTCTACTCAGTTGCATACCGCCTACTTAGAGGCGATCTGTGCCTGACGTATAAAGCCATGTCCAACCCAGAATTAATGGACATGCTCCACCTCAAAAAAATCCAAATCCACTAGAGCTACGCGCTCAAGGGACTCGAGCCTCAACACAGAAATTAATAGGACATGCTGGAGAGACAGATTTGTAACCCAGAGGCTCCCAGCACTCTGGAATAGAATCCCAGTCCGTATCAGGCAGAGCCCCTCACTGACTGTCTTCAAGAGGAATCTTGATGAGTGGATGGGAGATCGTAGGTTCACCCCATGGATCACTTCTGTGTCACTACTAGACAGAGGCACAGTAAACTAACCTAAAAAGGGCACAGTTAAACCCATTTTAAAGGGGTGGCGAAAGCCAAACACACTCTGGCTAGGCTGATAAATGCCCTAGGGCATATAGCCTAGTATCAACCTATGAACCACTCAACAATCTATAGGAGGCTGAAAAGAGGGAAAGGGATTTAAGACACTCTGCATAAGGCAAGTTTGATATGCCTTGTATTATTTTTGTAAGGAACCTCTGAGTTCGCTCTAGTTGTTGCATATGCCTGGTCAGGTACATAACAAGAATGATGTACCCTATTATAGCAATCCTCATGAAATCTTTTAAATTACACCCCTAACAATTCACATGATCAGAGCTGGCACCAGAAATACCATATGTTTATAGTTTACAGTGTTTGACAAAATTGCTTTTCAGTCAAAAGTTCACTTGATGAGTTTAATCTATTTTTTAATCAAAGCTACCTTTGATGATATGATAAACACAGAAACGTGTGTGTGTGTCTGTCTGTATATAAGTATATTGCAGAAAAAGTGTTTGATAGGTATGGACATTCCTAGGTATGGTTCGTACAGCAGAGAGCCATTGCCCAGACATTGCAGGCAGCACAATATCTGCTCATTCAGTGACATCTACTCAGGATTGCCTCAGAAGTTATTCTTTACTGCTCGCCAAGTAGTAGGCAGTATTTAGTGTAGAGGAACTACAAAAAATGAAACGTGCTGGAGTATTTGTTTCAGGTAAAATTGCATTAATGAGCTGCATTCCTGACTTAGCTGGAAATGATTGTATCTGCAGAAGCTTCAGGGTCAGACTTAACCCAGTTTTAATAACAGTGGAATATCCCTTTTCCAGAATTGAAGGTGTCATTACATCCCTGATGGGGGAGTGATTCATGCAGAATGGTTTGGTACATTTGTAAGTGGTAAAGGAAGAGTTTTACAAAATGGTCCTAAGTATGTATGTGTATATGTATATATATATATATATATATATATATATATATATATATATATATATATATATATATAGATAGATAGGTAGGTAGATATATAATGTGTTATAAGCAGTTGATATTCAGAGTGGCATTTTGACTTGCCATTTGGTAGCAGAATGTATATTTCAAGAAATTTCTCGGGTTGATATACTGGTAACAGAAATGGATTCTGAAGCACACCTGGAAAACCCACAATGAGTACTAAACAGACAAAAATAATATGAATTATAGATAAACAGAGACATGTGAATTGTTCAAAGATGAAGTGTTATATTGTAGGCATGTATTTAAAAAAATAAACAAGTCATAAAATAAGCTAGAGAACGTGCTGTGACACTTGGGTGGGTCTCAATCTGTTTCACACCTGTAAACATAGTTATTTTTCTGGTAAACCATTAGCACATACCTCTACATAACCTCTTGATGTTGTTATATGTATTCATTTATCCGCTGCATGAAAGACCACTTTTGAAATAGATGAGGCCTTCGAACGCATCTTCACGGAAACAGAAACGGTATCATGTCAGATGAAATGCTTACCTTCCTTTGATTAATTCTTGTTCACTTTTTAGGTTGTGATGTGTTAAGGTACAAAAAAAACTTTCATACAACATGGCTCAGGAGAAAATAACAGTCTCCTTTATTGCACCAAAAGGCACTTACGTGGGAGACTAGGAAATCAAGCTTTTGTCTCCTCGAACATTAGAATTGTACATTCTTTATAACTTTTCTGCTTAGAAGCAGCATTATTGCATCAGTTTTAGAACACCCACTGACCAATTAAAATGAACACTAAGCATTAATTCTAAGATCTCCTGACTCTATGTTTATGACTTCCAGTATTACGTATGAGTTCCGAATTTAGTATAAACATTCTGCAATGAATAGAACTTTCTACACTTTGACATGTTAGCACTTTTCATATTTGGCAGGAAGTAAATTATATGCATACTGAAAAACACTTAGGAATACATCCTGTAATGAAAGCATATTAACATGAAACGCATACAATAACATCTCTCCTTCTCTGTACACCTTACCCTTCACAGATGTAATGCTTCGTCTTTCTGAACTGGCTATGATCAACCAGGCCAGACCCAGATCACTGACTTCATGGTCACTGATCAAATACGAGCATAACTGTGCTTTGATAAATAAGGACTTTCTGAACCTAGTTTGGATAAACAAAAATTGATTGGCTCCTGAATGAAGAAAGGTTTATGCTGGTAGTGGAGCATCAACAGCTACCTGCCATATTCAGCAGATGAAAGTGGTAGTCATAATGGTAAGTGGTGCTGTGTTACAGTGTTGATTCATTTGAGAACACTGTATGATATTAAATTCAAGGGAAAAAGAATGTAGCCTGTAAATGCTGATGGACTGTTTCAACCGTTGTATGAAAAGTGTGTGGAGTCCCAGTAGCATAGGTTCAGGGGATGTTCAGCAGACATCCTTTGCACCAGTTACTTTTGACAAATGCTGAGGCACAGAGAAACAGTAGGAAGAACTTGCATGTGTATGGATGAGTCATAAATAGGTGCCACAGAAGTTACAGAATATTTTGCTTAACTCTGCTAGTAAATAGTAGATCTCATGGCAAGAGCTTTATTTTGTGTCACCATACTGGTAACTCCAGCTAAGCTGTGTTCCACAGTGCCGAATACTGTCCATGAGTACCATGTGGACAGTAACTAGCAATGGGCAAAGTTTCATTTGGTGGCATGGCACTGAAAAGGAAATTGAAGTCTTATTGAGATATTTCATTAGTTGTGAAGTGGTTTACAATGCACTATCACTAGCTTCCCTGCACCAGAAACTAAATTGCTTGGAGGAAAGTATATGCAAAGGTCCAGTAAGAAGTATACATTTGTAGTAATTGAGCATTAATAAATGATTAGATGTATTTGTAAGGAAAAAAGAGGCACTCTGTTGTCATTGATACAAAATAAAATGGTCCTTGCGTATACTTTGTATATAAGTTATGTAATGGATAATATAAGCAAGAATCTTCTACTAATCTAGATCTGTTTTCTGAAGTAGGGTAGAATGCAAAGGTAAATAAATATGTGATGTGTGCTTCATAATACATGCAGCTATATTGACTGATAGGTGTATCTCATTTTAGATGCACCTTTCTAAAATATAAGCAATAGGTCCATATATGTTGCAGTTCTTTTTCTGAGTTTTGACTGGTAGTCTGATGTTATTATGCGTAGTTTTACAACACATAGTACCTTTGCAGGTGAGCTTCACCAGTATGACTATCAGTATTAAATATAGTTCTGAAAATTGCTCACCTGTGTACCTGAGCTGTCCAGTAAAGTTGAGTGTAATGCAGTTACAAAGGTGTGTTAACAGGAAGGAGTTGGCTGTGCATCCTTGCTGAAGCAGTGGAAGTACTCCTTGTTTATGATACCATTAATGATGATCACATGAGTGTACACACACACACACACACACACACACACACACACACACACACACACACACACACACACACTAATGTATATAAATTTACACATATGGTACACAAATGAGACCAGGTTTCCATCATACATTGTCACTTGCGTTGTGGTGCAGTTGTTACTTTTGAACCATAGTGGGTGTGAATTGATGTGAATGTCTGCACTAATTTAGCATTAGTATTGCCCAAACCTGGTGAGAATTAGTATGGTAAATGTGTTTAATCTTGTTATATTATTCATAAAGTAAAAAGCCCAAATGAAATGCAAATGAGTGCTCACATGCAGGAGCGAATAATGGTCACAGACTAATATCTCTCAACTTGCAGACATTGAAAATAGGAGCATCAAGCTAAGAATCTGGGCATCTAATTAGAATAACAATTTGAATTACTAAATAGCTCATAAATCTTGCTGTTTCCAGTAGGAATGTGAGACAGTACTCATTAACTCATTTTTAAAAAGAGAGAATGACAAATGTAAACACATTTATCAAAGTGATAGTGTAAAATTTTTATATTTCAGTGATCTGTATTGCAAAATTCTACCAAACAATGCCATTTATTTTTGCTTCAGTAAAAGGGAGAGCTAAGATCTGTGTCCTCTTTTCTATTAAAGTGTTGTCGCCACTAGTACATTGGTTGTGTAGTGTGATTTTCTGTGACAGCTTCAAAAATCACATGTGGCAAGGAGGATTCTGAAAATTGGGTGATGTGGTAGATCAAGCTTGAAAATAGGGTTATACATCCAAAAAAAGAACATCCTGTTTAGGGGAAATCTGGCTTGAAAATAAACATTTCTCCAAAACAGGCATAGTTGAGAGGTCAGTGTGTTTCAAAACATTTCAAGGTTGTATTGCCAGTCTTGCTTACTGGCCTAGATTCAGTGTTTCACATTGTGCTCTACTGCCTGTTTTATACAATATGTAGTGCAGCTCTGCTTACTCGTCACAGGATGAGTACATTCTGTGCATCACTCCCATTGCCTTGTATACTTTTTATATTTTTTCTCTGTTAAGCCAACTGTAGTAGACCAACATGTGGTCACAGACTGCTTACATATATTGCCAAACCCACATGTATGTTACACTACAAATACTTCACTCGTTGCCAGTCAGATTTAACTTCTTTTCAAGGCCCTTTATTCCTTAACTGTATTTCATCTCTTACACCTCATTATTACCCAGTAGTAGTCACTACAGTAGCCTTATAAATGTCATGTAGTTATTCAACACAGTCCAGTTAGAGAAAACAACCGTAATACACTAAGCATGCATTTAGCATGGCACTTGTCATGCACATATAAAAACAAACTCCCCATCCACATAAAACAAAATTCATCCCTGTCCATTTTCAAGCACAACTTAGCTCTATGGATGGGAAACAGAAAATTTATCTAAGGATTACCCACTACACTATTAATGGACAGAGGTTCCTAAATGCTTTGTCCCATGCATCTGTCCGGTTCCCTATTGAAATGTCAGCAATCAGAATGCCAAGTGCTGACAAGCCGAAAAAAAATAAAGACTGAAAACACAGGAGAAGAGCGACTCTCAAAAATAGTTTTTCCTCCTTTAAACTTCTTTTTTGCAGAGGGCAATCCCAACCTCAAAACAGTATAAAAATACTGAAACAGACACTTCCAAATGAGAGTTCTGACATGTCTCCCCTAGATAGCAATCTTTGGAGCTTTACAGAACTCCTCACACTGTTGTATTGCAAAATGCCTTGCCATTTTCCCCTTCCTTTCCTGATACTTTCTGCTCAGTCGCTATAATTATTGTATAGAATTTTATATCCACAGCCTGTTAGCTCACTAGTGGAGGCTGTTGCTAATCTATCTACTACTATAAACTAGACCAGACTAAAGTAGATCATCTCAAGCATTTCTCCCTTCTCTTTCCTTTCACTTGTTGTTTTGTTATTGTGAAATAACAATGCTTGACAAGATAGACAATTGTTATGTACTTGCTGAAATATATATTTTGGTGTCTTGCCATTCCAATACCTCTCCTGCTGTCAACAGCTGCTCCTGTAACTTTAATTTATTTTCCCATTTTCATCAATAGGTAAGATGTCTGTCCCTGCCTGTTTGATTTTTGCACCCTTGGAAGGATGTCCCCTTCTAATTCTTTAGCTGCTTGCATTTTAGGTGCTGGTCTGTAATCTTTTAAATATATCTGTCCACATGGCTCTCTCTTACATAATCTCCAAAGATTCAACTTGTTTCTTACCCTCAGATTACCTCCTGAAGGGTTTAGTATAACTTTCCATTTTGGAACATAACTCTACATTTGCCTAAGATGTAATCATTTTAATTGGTCTGCCTTAAAATAACTTTTCAACTACAGTGTAACCAGCCTACCTCATGCCAGTGGTAGGATCAGATTTTCCCACATTGTTTTTTGATTTTTTTTTTTTTTCATCCCAAATGAAATATTTCCGTATGCTTTACAAAGATACGTAGATTTTCTCCTACAGGGTATAAACATTTTGCTTGACTGTTGTACAGTGTTAGGGGGATGAAAATATTTTCATTATTTGAATCTTACTAAAAGTTAATATTCTTAGTTTGGTATCCTCCCACATCTCCTTTGTAGCCTGTTATGTATCCTCCTTAATCCGCATTTGTAAGCATTTCATTTTAGCATATCCCCATGGAAAAGGATGTTGCTGTACTACCTTATGTGTGGGAACATAAGTCGTAGCTATCGTTGTGTTTTTTTCTCATTTATTTTATATCTTGAAAACACTGCAAACTGCTTTAGGTTATCAAACATCCTAGGTGCTCTCATTAATGATTGGACATATAGATTATAATATCTATAAACGGTGCCAATTTCTTGTGCCCTCCATGCCAGTTGAAGCCTTCTCTCTGTGAGTGCCTTATCTTAACAGACAGGGGCTCAGTGTACACAGGAAAGAGAAGTGGAGATGATGGGCAACCCTGTCTGGTGCCTGTAGGTAATCCAAAGTATTCCAGTAACCACCTTCATATTTTTAAGCTCTATACACATCTTCAGTCAAATCAGTACATTTTACTGGAAAGGCCAGGTGTCCTCTAAGCCAGTAGCATGTAGACCTATAAGACTGAATCATTTTTTTCCCTGCATCCAGACTAACCACTGAGAGAGGTTTTATATTACTTTATGGTTCCTTTTGAAGCAACAAGGTTGTATTGAGATTTTCAAATGTTTGTCTACATTCCACAAAACCCATGCTGATCTCTCATAGATAAGAGTTTATTTGCTAACAGTGACACAAAAATCTAGTAGTCACTGTTTAAGATAGATATGAGCTTATATGCTGTTGGATCCTAGTGGTCACTACCCTCCATAGGGATAACTGCCACCATCACATTTTTCCAAGAACTCTGGGTATTCTTTCCTTCCATTATTTTGTTAAAGAATACCCCTAGATCCCTAAAAGGTTTTCCCCTCCCATCCGTCAAAACTTTCATCAAGCCACAGTGATCTGCTCATAGGTTGGTTATATGTTTTTTTTTTTTAATTTCCTCCATGCTGCTTTGTTCCACTAACTGGGGAGCATCAAAAGTACTTAATAACTTTATGTTTAACTCTTGCATAGATCTCTCCATGTCTTCCACTTCTGAGGAGCGTTAATCTTCAGCGTTATAAAGTCCAATGTAGAAGTCCTTTAAGGTGTTCATAATCTTTTCCAGGTGCCTATTTATGTCTTTTTAAATGGGGACCTCAGCATGGTAACAGTATGTTTGACTTGCTGCTATCTGATTCTTATAGCTAGTAGCTTATGGGCCTTATGGCTGTTGTCAAAATAGAACTGTTGAATTATCACGCATTTTGTCATCATACAGGTTATCCAGTGGTGTGTTTCTATTATTAGATTCTTGTGGAGCACCTTTTGCCTCTGGCTGTAATAGTCCATAGTCCTGCTGTACAAGTTTAACTTGTCTTAGACACTGTCTAAATCCCTTCCTTGTTCACTCCCAGATTTCTCCTTAATTTGGACTGTTACTTTATATTCCCATTTAAAATTATCTTATTTAACTTCAATACCCTTCTCTCTCTCTTATCAAATCTGCACAGTAAACCTATTAGGAATTCCTGCGTTCACTCCTTAAAACTTTTTCTCTTAAGTAGGCACACTGAAAAATGCCAGTGACTCTCTCTTGGGTTGCTTCCTGCTACTAACTTTTTCATCTCCACTAGAGCATGGTTTGAGTCAGTAGGCTAGTGTGTGGTTACTCTCTGCACTAAATAACCATCCTCTTATGTTATAATCCACAATTGTATCTAGGAGAAAAATAGGTAAAGTCTGTCTGTCCGTACATTATTTTACAGCTGTCTTTCCATCCTAACAGTTTAAAGTTGTTTTTAATATAACTTCCCTGGTTAGAAAGTATATCCCTTCTTGCCCCACTTCCTCAAAATATCCCTTGTGTCACACACCAAATTCCAGCCGTGTCTCATCAGTGAAATATTGTTGAAAGCTTATAAATTCCACTAAAATTCCCATAACTCCTGCTTGGTGGTCATGAGTGAGATAGAGAGTGAGGAGACTGTCACCCTCTTCCCTTGCCAGTCTGTCCTAGTGACAGCATGACATCCCTCTTTTCCATTTCCACCACTGCCTCTGCAGTGTAACCTGCCTTAAACCCTTCTTTATAAATTCAACATATTCCTGTTTTGTCTGTGTTTCTTGCAACAGCATAACACATGCACTTATGCTGCATTCCCTTATATTTGACCTGTATAAGTAGTACTCCATTGAGTTTTCCTGTGCTGGTTAGTGCATTTGCCTCCCATGTTAAAATCTTTAACTCAGCCATTTTGATAAACTACATAGGGTCATAAGTGTATATAACCAGGCTAACAACCACCAGGGCCTTTATAAGCCTGGGCTATGCAACCCAACTCTCTCTTATGTATTGTGGCCATATCATCGTATTATCAGGGGGGTATGTTAGAAGAAATTTTCTAAAGGTTATATTGAAGTATGTTAGTTTAGGCATAGCTACTGTCTGCCTCTGTCTCTCAGAGACTTGGGGGCTAGACCTGGGGTGAATTTCTGATTTTCCATCCATTGATCAAGGTTACACTTAAATAGGGTTAGGGATGGACTCTGTTTCTCATGAATGAAGAGCCTGTTCCAGAGTATGGAGATCCTCTGAAACACATATCTGTCTCACCAGCATGTCCTTTTTATGTTGCAAGCAAAATTTAAATCCTTGTATCTAGTGTTTCTGATGCTGGTCATTTTGTGGATGTGCAACAGGTCCATCAGAACTGAATCTGAGGATGCCTTGTATGTCATGCATAGATCGCCTCTCAGTAACCTGCAGGAGACCAAGTATAGAGATAGAGCTTCAAGGTGATCCATATAGGACAATGTGTTTATACCCTGGATTCTCCTGGTATTGAACCTTTGTGGATGTTGTAACTGTTGCATATATCTAGTCAGGTACATGCCGAAGCGGGCATTGTACTCAATGTTGAGTCTAATAAAGGATGAATAAAGTGGCACTTTGACTTCCTTGGACTTAGATGCCATGCCCTTACTTACAAGTTGTGTGACACAGAATGATTTTCTTACTACCTTGGCTACATGTTGGTCGAAGGCCAAATCACTGTCCACATATATGCCCAGATCCCTGACTACTGGGTTAACTCTTAGGGGTGTTTTAGTGATGGAGTAATTAGCCTGGGTGACAGTTTTTACAAAAGGCACTGTAATGCATTTCTTGACATTGAGTTTTAGTCCATGACTTTGGCACAAGTCATTAGTCTATCCTAGACCACCATGTAAGATGTTTATGTTATGGGGGAATCTGTGACAGCTGTCAGTTTGCAGTCATCTATGAATTTGGTCAACCAAAGGCCCTAACATTAGCCTTTACCTCTGAGAAGTACATAATTAATAGGAGTAATTCCAGCACCGATTCCTGAAGTAACCCACTGGTGACCAGTCTCTTAGTGGAGGTGGTCTCACCAATCCTGACTTCCTGGGTCCTGTCTGTGAGCCATCTGGCAATCTACTGAGTTATGTAGTTGTTCATGCCCAGTTCAGTGAGTTTGTCATCTATACCTTTATGGGTTATTGCATTGAATGCCTTAGCCAGGTCCAGGTAGGCAGTAAAAACTGTTTTCGAATCATCCATGCTTTGATGACCTTCTCAAAGAAGTCCACCAGATATAGTAAACATGACTTTCCCTTGACAAAGCAATATTGGGTTGGGTCCAGTGTCTAAAGGTTGTCTGTTTGTTTCTTGATATTTTCCATGATAATTCATTCCATGGTTTTTCATATTAGGTTAGCCAGACTAATGGGTCTGTAGTTTCCAGGGTTGGTTGATGGTCCACCACTGTGAAGTTCAGTAACATTTGCAGTCCTCCATTCTCATGGCACAATGCCTGTTTTGATGCTGTAGTTGAAAAGTGACTCAAGTGATCCTGACAGGGCATGTTTCAACTGATTTACAAGGCATCCCAGGATGTTATTGGGGACCATCGAGGCTGTGTTTTTGGCTTTAGTGAGCACTACTAGGACCTGCTGCATGCTAATAATTGGAAGGCTATGCTAGCAGATATTTCATGGGAGTAGTTTGGGGGGATATTTAAGATGAATTTGTAAGCCAGCAGATTTGCTATGTCACTTTGCTCAGTGAAGGCAGCACCATTGACCACCAGTTCGGCACACTGCTGTATGCTGCCTTTGAAATTACAGACATAGTTGTAGAAGGTCTTGTGGTTGTCTGTAGCCTGTGGAGGCTACCTTGATCTCATAACTGGCCTTGTTGGACTTGATTAGTTCTCTTAGTTTCCTGTTTAGTTTAATTATAGAATGCTTTTCGTTATGGGAGTTGCTGCTCCTAATTTTAGCCATGACTTTTTTCCTTTTCTTATATACCTTATAACCACTAGTGTGATTTATTTTTAGAGGTTGTTTTGAGCATACTTATAGTAGGTACAGCAGCCTTTGTACAGCCATTTACTTGGTTGAACAAATCCTCATAGGTTGCTGTGAACCTGGAGTTAGAAGGGGAATTGAATTTTGATGAACTATTGCTTAACAGGATGAAGTCTGTTTGAGATCATTCTTGTTACAGGATTTGCTCAGGTTACTGAGTTAATTTTTATTTTGAAGGAGACAGCTTTGTGGTCTGACCTCACCAGGTCTGGGTGGTGTACACCACTGTACCATATTTGTGAGTACCAGGTCCAGTATATTTGAACCTTTGGTGGGTGTGCGCACTATCTGGTCAAGGGTATTTGTGTTAATAAAGTCCAGGAATTGTTCTGCTTGTGAGTTTGAGGCAGTGTATGTCTTCCAGTGTGTAGAAGGATTGTTAAATCTACCACTAATGGAATATTTGGTTTAATTCTGAGTGTCTCCAGTAGGTCTAGGTATGAGCCATGGGTTTCTTGGGACATAGAGGGTGACCTTTAGCTTGCTAGAATATGGAGTGGGACTTTGTCTATGATGATTTGCACATAGATTAAGTCTGGGACGTTGTGTTGTTTAACCAGTCAAGAGGTATTGTTGTTGCAAATGTAGATAAAAACTCTTCTACCTTTTGTCCCTGTCTGTGCAGCTGACTGTCTAAATGTGTGGAAGGCAATAAAGCCATCACTGTGGAGTGTTGTTTGTGGACTTAAACCAAGTCTTGGTAAAGGCATAAATGTTTGCATTCTCCAGAATGAGGAGAGCTTGCAAGCTATGGACTTTCTTGTGTAGATTCCTAGAAGTGAGCAGTACCCCCTTTAGGTTTCTTTGGGTTTTATTTGCTGTGTCAGTAGGTTTGTCATTTTGACATTGCCTATAAAAGGTTGTAAGGAGGTGGCTAAAGGTTTAGGCAATATTTGGAAGCCTAATGACCATCCTTTGCAAAGCAATGTAGTTTGTTAACTATGTCCTCCTGTGTTGACAAATACTGAATTCCTCCTGGAAATATACCAGAAACTCAGCCAGTTATTGGAGTCGATAATCTTTTGTTCGTACTGTGGCATCATTCTTGGTGAAGGTAGAATGATGCTCATTAAAAGGCACATACCTGCCTGAGACATATATTTAGAGAGGTCTGTAATGTCTCCTTCATATAGTCCAGGGAGGTACATTTCAGGTCATTAATTCCCACATGGATTATGATAGAATCATACTGGTATGTGTGATGTACTGAACTGAGTGCGTGAGTAACTTGACAGATTCTGGATCCAGATAAACAATTAAATGTCATCTTCGTCTTGTCCATTCTGGTGAGTATGACATTTGTGTGTCATACAGTGGGGTCTCCTATGACAAGAGTCCTGGGTAATGTGTTTTCTTGCCTTATTGGCTTTGCTCTTGGGGCTTCACTCGGTGTAAATTTGTGTGGTGTTTGGTGCTGCTTTTGGTAAGTGCTTTAGAGATTGATGAGGATAGGCATTGCATTTTACAGGTTTAGGAGGTCTTTGAGGTTTGGGAAGATTGCATTTTAGTGCCTTAGCATAAATTGGTCTCTGCTGTGGAGGTCACTGTGTGTGGTAGATGCAGTGTGTGTCCGTTCTTGACAACCTTGTCTGTATAAGAGATTTTTGTCTCTAGTTAAATTGTGTAATTGCCTCTCTCATGCACTATATTTGAGGTGTTAAGGATTAAATGGCTGGCTGTGAACTGAGACAACTGATACACTGTCTCATGATACCCATGTCTGACATTCTTGCTTTGGAGACATTTGGAAATTGCATATCTATGTTGTCCAGACCTGTATTTGGGTGGGCTGCTGTAGGTTATGGACTGGGTTATACAGAAGTCTCCTTGGGTGGTTTGTGGGGTTTGGTATTAGACTATGTTAGATTGTGCTAAGATTCAATAGTAGTGCTGTTTAATACACAGATTAGTTGCTCTAAGCTTATCCTTGTGCAATGGCTTTGCTTTAGCCACACTAAATTACAAGTTTCAGTTCTCGGGGAAGTTTTATAGATACAATTTACTATATAGGTATTTGTATCTTTATTATAGAGCAATGCTAATTTCTTAATATAAAAACACCAGAAAAAAAAGATTGCTTGATATTGTAAAGCTACAAGAAAATAACTTAAAATACCTGGACAAGACAATTTCAAGTATTAGGGGACCATTAAAGTGATTTAATGGCAAAATCAACAAATAAAGTGAAAATAAAGAAGTAGCACCCTAAAGCAATTAACAGAAGTGCAAAACAATAAAATAAATCTCCCATCTGCCAAAGATGGAGCAGGATTTACTATGACCGTCTCAGAGTGTGATGGCAGCAACAAGCAGATGGGAGTGGGAGTTCAGGGAAAATAAGCAGTAGACAGTTTATAGTAGGGGAGGTTTACTGTTTGCTGTTGTGGGCATTTAGTATTATGGATATATGGAAAACAATTGGTGGGAAAAGTACTTGAATAGCTTAAACAACAGACAAGAGACACAGCCTTCTAAAACCACCACAGGAAAGGGTAGGAGGGTTGGGGCAAAATTCAGGCTGCAAGAGCTAGACTTGTTCAAGAGGGTCAGATAAAGCCGATATCGGGCTCTAGTCCTGAGACTTTGATCTACAAGTCATTGACCCCAAGTAGGTTATAATTTTAGTGGGAGCTGGGGCAGACACAAAGAACAGAGGAAAACAACAAAATAAACAGAAAGGCACTTGAATTAAATTTTAGGCTGGCAAATGAACATAATAAAAGATTCTGGCAGAAAAATTGGAATATAAACAACTATAAAAGTATTGGAGCACTAATTCTGGAGTAGAATTCACAATACTGACACTTTAGAAATCCCACCACAGAATAAGGCATCTGTCTTTGTAGAAATTTACCAGTAAAGCTTTTTATTGAAAAAAAAACTATAATAATTGACTAAACGAAACTCAAATTTGGCAGTAGTTCATAGTTTTGCCACAAGTGTGAATGAAGCTATAACAGACAGGTCAAAACACAAATAGCTTTTACAAGTAGTACTAGTTCTGGAGGTAGAAATGCAGTATAATGTATGAATGATGCTAAAATCTTGCAACAAAATGTAATCTTCCCACAACTACAAATGAAACTACAAGATTAAGGTCCTAGAACAAATTTTAAAAAATGCAGACAGATAATTGTTTTGGCTAAAACAAGGAAAAAGAAGAAAAGTGCAAATAAAAGGATTACCACACCAGTAAGTATAGGTGCAACTTAAAATATTTAAGCAGAATTTAAATAAAAGCTTCCCTTTTGATGAAAAACTTGTTTCTCACACTTCAGGGATTTCCAAACCTTTGAGAGTCTCAGAGTCTTGAAGAGAAGACCCTGGATGGATGTAGTTTTGTGTTAAATATTTTATACACTTTTGAAGTTCACTGCACAACTGTATAGAATTAATTCTACTACTACTAGCTTCTAACCTACCTTCTAGCTGTTATGTTTTGATTATAGGGTTCAGTGCATACCCAACAACCCCATCTTAAATTGTCTTTCATTGTGTTCATAGTCTCTGCACTTCCTTGTTTAACAGTGACACTGAAACTAACACATTTATTTAAACCAAGTCAAAACAAGCAGCCAGCCCATCTGTAGATTTCTAAGCCAGCATCCAATTTTGTCTATCATATTAATTATAAACCTGCAAAAAATTAAAACATAGTGAACCAATAACATTGTACTTAGCGGAACACCTCCCCTGTGATTACGCTGGTAATAGCGGTCTTTTTCTCTAAAACATACAGTACTAAGTATTCCTATGCACATGGTTTACCCATCTCTCCCTCAAAGCATCCACAAGACCACATGTTTGAATATGCTGTGTCCAGAAAAAGAATATCAAGATCAAATCCTCCTCCTATTTTATTTTCTGTATAAGTGAATAAGGAGAGGACCTGGTGGCAGCTGACGGTCAGTTCTTGGGAGAAAAAAAAAAAGAATCTGATGCAAATCATGCCACCATCATACTTGCTGTCCCATATACTTTCTGTCTTTAAGATGTGTGCCTGCATAAAACTTTGGTTTGCTCTCAGTATAACTTATATACATATGGGCTACTGCACTCTCTTCCCATTAGTGCAGTATAAATTTTTCTGTGACCACTTTGTGTACTGTTATTCACTGTGGTACTTGTTGGACCCCACTATGAGCTGTCCAACTGTTGGGAATTGTTTTCTGTTTGATAGTGGGGCAGACAGTTTGCAGTGCCCCCTCATATGTTGTAAGTGGTACTCCTCTTCAGTAAGATACAGGCATAAGTGGCATGGATGTTTATGTGGACAGTTCTGTCTCTCATTTGATCATCATGTTTCCACCGTAATCAGGAAATCCTTTTATCTGGGCCAGCTAATTTCCAAGAGAATGTCTTCAAGATCCAAAGAAGTCATCTTTACACTGTACCCTTCCTTATTAGGTCATCATGGAATACAGTGCCCCTTCTCCCCTTTGGTATGTACAGATTTAAGCATATTGTTAAACTTGAAAGGCTCCTACGATTTTTAACCAAGAAAATTGAAGACCTCATATCCTTCAGCTATCCTGTTAAGAGTACACAACTGTCCTTTTTCTAAGTAGCCTATTCGCTGCTCCGACGTGACTTGTGTCTCACTTTTTGAGCCATGAAAGACCCAATCCTATTTGACCTTCTAATTGTTTTCCAAACATGCGTGTATGCACACAGTTATAATAAGGACATAAATCTACTCCAGTAGATGAACAAGAATTGTTGGAGGGACAGGTTCCTAACTCAGAATATTTCCAGCTAATCAGATGATTTACCATTCCATGTCAATCAGAGTATAACTTTGTGTACTTTTAAGGTTAGCCTTGATGACTTGACTGGGTAGACACAAATTCGTACCACAGTCATCATGTGGGGTCCTTCTTGATTTAGAAGGTGAGTATTAAAAGCTTGTGAAGAATGACAAGAACTTTTAAGTTTGTCTACTTAAAGGTGTATATGGCTAGGCATGTTCGTTCCTATGACTGCTTGTCTAGTGTTGTTCTTATCGTCCTGTGTATGGGATAAACAGTGTTATTTTGCTTTGTGCTGTTTTATATCTGCAGCTTTACTCCCGAGTATGTTATTCAATACCTGTGACCCTCAGAGTGCCTTTGGAATGAATCATGCACTGTGCTTCTGCTCTCTGCACTTTTGTTTTCAGTGTGAAATGCACTCGGCACTAACTGTTAAATGCTTTTAGAACCATGCACCTGCCAACCCTGCAGTACATAATGGCCACTGCATAGTATGTATAGCATCTCTGCATTTATCATAACGACACTGATGACATATAATTACCATCTGACCCACCCTGATTTGCTTATTTTTTTACCTCTTGGATAAGATGCATATTCTACTTTTACCATTAGCTTATGTTTCCATGCTTAAAAAAGAAATGTCTTATGTTTCTCCTGTGCATTATAGGATTACTTTAACTTTCTGCACTCACAGGACAGCTGAAGTAATCACACCTATCTCTTTCTCTAAAACATAATTTCTTTGATGTTTTTAGGTGTCCACTCCATAATTTAAAGTTGAGTCATATCTTTTCTTGTACATCACTTTTTTTTTTAATGACTGTCTTGCTGTTCCTTGAAAAAGGAGGTACTTGAATGATAATGTGCTTCCTATGTTACTTCTTTCATAAGTGGTGTAGATAAAACATTCTTTTGGGATTTTCCTTACATAGACTGGCAATGACAAAGTCTTCATGACTGCACAAGATTTTTCAAGTGGAGTCTTCCCATGTGGCTGTCTGGTTTGTGAAGATGACAGTTAAATGGAGAAAAGGTATGTCCAGCAGGACTAACAGCTCCCCTATTTAATTTTGATTTACTTAAGGTTCTATAGAGAGAATGGTTTGTTTGCTGTGTAGAAATACAATATTTTGTAAGACATTTTATTCCATTGACTAAGAATATAGGTAGAATAGCAGTAGTAAAAAAACTGGAATGTCTTATTTTGAAATACACATAAATTACAGTATTAAATAATGTAAGGATTTCTTATGGATGTTTTTAGAATCTAATGGACAGACTGGTATAGTCACTATATAGAATAGACTCCTGGACTATCTGAATGCTCTTTTTTATTGTGGTTAGATATTTTATATGCTGCTATGTAGAAATGGGGCCTGAATTAGGTATAAATAATTGGCAAAATAACATTAGATACAACTCAGAAAGTATAGTCTGCTGCCTAAGTTGTACTTGTTTGGTATGTTATGTGGCAGAAATGTCCAAAAAGATAAAAGTAAAATTAGATCATATAATGTAGAAGAGGAACAACACACCAGAACCTGTCAGGAGTTTCAGGAACCAAGTGTGTTACAGAATAGCTGGATTCTCCAAGTATGCTGTAGTGACAAGGCCAAAACATGTTATGTCTACGTCTAGCGAACTGCTGCTTTATTGGCTTCATTTCATTAAAAAGATCTGCAAATCTAGTTGTAAATAATTTGTTGTGTGCTAGGTGGTGCAGAGGATTAAGGAGCTATTAATGGACTGCTTCCTGTGGTCCCGGGTTTGATTTCCTCGGCCTGCATTGTCTAACTGTGTGACTCTGAACAAGTCACTTTACCAGGCAGCAGTCCCAGACTGAGTTTGAAAAAGCACCATGGAGATCAGTGCACCACCCCAGTTAATAAATACAAATAAAGTAACATAAAAAAGGAAAGTGAATAAAATGCCATTTTGTCTTCAGGAATCATTGAGATGGAACACTTTTATGTTCTTGATGCCCTTGTTTTGGAAAAGGCTATATGGGACAGAAAATGCTGTCCTTTTCCTTGACTGAAAAGTTAAGGGATGCTCCAGTACCCCTTTGTAAATCAGGTGTGATTAGTTATTGAACATTTCCAAGACTTTCTACCAGTTTGTCTACTGTTAACTTTTCAAAACACAATGTTTATCTGGTGTTATTTCCTTAGTGAAAATCACTGCTGAAGTATATGCTACCATTGTGTTTGGATATCAGCACAACTGGGCTACTACAGGCACTAAGAAATTTTTCAGTCACCCCATAATGCATGATTTTGTTTATTTACATGCTTATTGCTTCTCTCTGTGCCTCAGGAATTTTGTAAGTCTTAAGCTTAACTTTTTTCCTGGGAGCTGCAACAGTGTTACATTGCACTAAGTTAGTCTTGCCTGAGTAAAGAAACATACACGATTATTTCATTGCAGGAATTCCTGCACCTTCCTCCTCCTCTGATGGACTGAAAATACTTCATCTACATATACCTCATGTTCAGAACTGTCATCCTCTAATGGCACTTCAGATTTGGAATTCTTGACCTGTATTTTGTCTTTAGCTACAAAAACGACTTGTTCTTACCTGGGGTTTAAAACAGTAATGTTATATATTTTCTTGGGTTTATGTCTTCCTGGATGTTTTAGCATGTAATATGCATCATTTATTTTTGGGCACTTTCTATGACCCTTGCTACCCTAGCCATCAGATTATTCTTGGCTGCTGGAACTAATACTTTGTCCCCTGGTTGGAAACTTCTCAGTCTAACATTTCTGTTGCAGTTGCAATGCTGAGTTAACTGGGTTTGTTCAAAGAAGTCTGTAAGAGTATGTAAGACAGTGACCTTTCTTTCTTCTAACTGTAAAACATGGGCAGTAATATATTTAAGGGAATGGTAGTCTCTTCTCTCAAGTCTATTTGGCTGTATTCAGAATTTTATTGGGCTGTCTTCCATACATCAGTTGTAATGATGTAAAACCAGTAAAGGAGTAGTTAGTCTGATAGCAAACATATGATATAAAAGTGAGTCTGATGTTTTCCCATCCTTATCTGTGGCTTTCCTTAACATCAATTTTAAAGTGTTATTAAACCAGTCAACAAGCCATCTATTTGGTGATGGCTCATGGAAGTATAGGGATGTTTAATTTAAAAAAATGACACAGTTACTTCAAGATGTTTGACATAAAATGAGTTCCTTTATTGGTTAGAATATTTTGTAGTTTGTTCTGTAGACATCAGCATTAGAAAATTCACAATATTCTTTGCAGTTACCATTCACATAAAAATAGCTTCTGAGAAATGTGTGGTATACTTCATAATCACCCTCATAAATTGGTTCCCTTTTGCAGTATTAAGTAGGGGCTTGTCTCTGTCCATGGCAAATTGCTCAAAGTGGACTTCATAATAGACTAGGGGACTCCTAAGAGCGAGGTCGGGGCTGTTGTCAGACAGGGCAGGCATTCAGAACAATTTTTGCAGTTACTGAGAAAACACCTGGCCAATAAAATCTGGCTGACACTCTCTCTGTCCATAGATTTTAATAATCCCAAACCAACATCCCAATATGTGACTGTGTGCTAACTAGTAGAGGCTGCATAAATGGTTAGGGTACCAACAGCTGTTTTACTATTCTGCCCCTCTTTTTGTCTTCCCACTTTTAGAGGCCACAGGAAATGTCAAAACATGAATACAAAATAGTAATGACTGGGACCTAAATGTTCTATCTGACTTGTATTCTCAGAAGTTATAATAAAATTTTACTCAGTGCATCATACTCTATGTCCTAGACTGGTGAACACATCAAACTGTCTTGAAGTTTTGAAATTAAATGTTAACTTTTACTGAAGATAAAATAAAAAGACCAAAGCAGAGTTTCTATAGTCCATGTACTGGTGAGTATATGAACAGTAAGTTATACAAACTAAACAGTTGTAGGAATGCATTTTTTCAGTGCCATCTTAACTCATGTACAGGCTATGGGCTTATTTCAGTTGCTCAAAGCAGAATGCTCATAACACAAAAGAATAAAGTTCCTGTAGCAGAGTCCAATACAAAACAAAGTTTTTAAATAGTTCATCGCTTCTTCCAGAAGGCAAACGACTAGACTGCTCTTACTGAATATCTAGCAGGTTTACTTATGAAATGTAGAAATAATTGGCAGGTTTATACTCTCCAGCAAACATTGTTTCTTCTGTTGTCAGACCCATAAGTAGCAGAATATACACCAATGCTTCCATATTCCAGACAATCTTATATTCAGAATTTTCTTTTCCAGAAACTAGCACTTCTCTGCTCTAGATTAAATTCTAACCCTCCTCAGTTTGAAGTAAAATTTAATTGGACAAAATAATCCTTTCCAACAGAAGGAATGACTATTTCCGCAAATCACTCAACCTTACTCCTACATGGGTAATTTTTATATCTCCTTCTTACTGTAGCCCCACCCTGCCTTAGCTTCTGGATGAAATTAACCTTTTTTTCTTGCAGCAGACACTCTGTGAGCTAAGTCCACACCAAGTCAAGTCAAGAGTTTGCTGAAGTAAAGTTGCGGAGTCCAGCTATAGACTAAATTACAATACGCACACAGATACACATGTGTATATAATATACATACATATATATATATATATATATATATATATATATGGGTCTACTTCTAAATTTCGAACTTTCACAAGTTTGAATTTCTTATGGTCGAGACCATAAAATGAAACTTGTCAAAGATCGAACTGTTTAAATGGAGATCAACGTACAGCGTGGAACAGTATATTTACTGTTTTCCTTGCTATAGTGCGATCTCGGAGTTGGTATATTTAATTAGCAGGGAGTGGGGGGATGCAGGGGGGCTTGTCCCCCCCTGCAAAAATGTAAAATACATTTTTTTTGTTTTTATTTTTTTTTTTATTTAAATTTCAAACTTGATGTTATGATCTCGACCATAAGAAATCTGAACCCATGTATGTATGTATATGTGTGTGTGTGTGTAGGTATATATGGTTTACAGTCAAAATGTTGAATGTAGGTTTGGCGAACACAGGAATGGGAAATGCCAGATGGCCAATTCCCGTGTTGCTGAATGTGAAATTATCGATATTTCATATCAGTGAAGGCCACTGTGCATTCGCTGATATGAGCTTGATGTAATGAATAGAGATCACAGTACAGTGTAGATTGGGACATTCATCCCTTTCCTCATTGTAGTGTGATCTCTGAGTTAGCAGGGGTGTGCAGGGGGCTTGCCCTCCTGCAAAAATGTGATTTGAAATATAGGAGTGATATTTAAATGAGCTCCTATACGGACATCACATTCGATATTCAGCAAAAATGTCGAACTGCTGAATTCATTCATCAGATTCGACATTTTCAGCTAATTAATATGCAGGGATTCGACTGTGCCATTCAATGTTACAAATGGTATTTTTTTTTTAGTTTTCAAAATTTTGCTAGTAAAGCATACTTATAAGTACATATTCTCTACACATCTGTTGAAATTGAAGGCTCTAACATAGGTACTAGAATGAAGTATATTTTATCATCTTCTTTTTTGTTATAATATAGTAGAGTAATTTGATTGATTTTTGCAAGGTATTACCGTATTTGTTCTCTTGTAATTATCTTTTCTCTGTAGTTTGGAAAGCACTTTACTTAATGAAATAATGATTGTGAGCTCTGTCTTAATGAGATGGGTAGTAATCTACACAACCAAGAGGAACAGGTGTAGAAATGTTCATGTTTGTCTTTCTTTTATCCATTTCCCAAGATTTGCTTGTTTATTACATTTGGATTCATTCAAAGGATAAAGAACATAGCCATTAAAAAAGTGAAGCTATCACACTGCAAAAGTGGCCACCTCACTTACTTTTGTAAAATCTGGATGTTTTTCAAAATGCTTCATAAACTGTTTAGACACTGTCAGTGTGTTACTAGCTTCATGAGATGTTTACTCTGATTTCACCTACAAAGTTGTACCACATGATATGCTACTTCCCATAGCTAGGTGGTAGCATATTTACAGTTTATAAACTTGTACACTACATTCCCCTTTTTTCTGTTTTTTATATACGTTCTTTTAATCAACATGCATTACATACGCCAGTCATTTAAAAGCAACTGACTTTTTACTAAGCATGCTTTGGCTTTTACGTTAAGCAACATATTTTGTATACATTCACAAGGCATTTTAATTAATGCAACCTTTCCATTTTTAGTATTGTGATCAACTTTCAAAATCTGCAGATGTTTGTCTGTCTGCCTGGATTTCTCAGTGGTCTACCGTGTCTGGAAAACTAAATAGGGTTGCTCATGCTGGGTATCATCTTTCTTTAGTGGGCTGTTCTTGTTGCAACTAGGTACTGCTTGAGGACCCTCTCTCTCTGCAATGACTTGCTGTCACACTTCTGTTTTCTTTTGACTGCACTGGTTGTGACAGTTCCAGTGGATTTTCTTCCTTGAACTCTGATGAATGTGTTTTACATAGATGTCTACTGTATTGTCTTTGCCACCTTCCATCTTCCCCTTGAATAACATATACCCCAATCACACTTGTATCACAAACCAAACTATTAGGATTAATCATAGATAACAACATGAAGTTCAGCATACATATAGCACATACAATAACAAAAGTCCATAAAAAAACCTGGAACCCTCTACAGATACAAAAAGTACCTCACCAACAACAATAAAGCCATCTCGCAAAAATCCACCTACTCTCTACACTTCTCTATGCTTTCCCCCATACTAATTAACATAAGCAAATGAGATTTAAACAAATTAGCCAGCTGTTATAACAAAACTGCAAAGTTTGCTACTTTCTCAGCTTTCAGGACCCACCATTGCCTAGCCTTCAAACAACTATCCTGGCTGGAACTACTAAACTTACTGACCTATAACCAACTTACAATTGCTCACCAGATCCTATACCACCCTGAAAAAACACCTGCTCTACAAGGTCTTCTAAATCACTAGACTAACAATTGTTTACTAAACATCCATCAGGTGAGTCTCTCTACTCTTAACGCCTTTGCAAAAATATGAAATATCCTTCCTCTAGAAATCCAGACCATACATAGTAAACGTAACTTTAAAAACCTTCTTCGGACCTACTTAACCAGCTTCTGGAAATGTACCTGTTCAGATCCAGGATAGACCAAACATCATACTGTACACCATATACCTCACATAGGCTGCTGCACATATTCTGTATGCAGTACAGTCAAATGCTTGTTTAGTCTGTTTGTCAACTGTTTCACTTGATCTTACAATTATACCTTAAGGTAGTGAAGGATTTATTCCCTATTAACTATGTTGCCTCTAATTTTCTTTTGTAAAATGTTTGTTTATTTTGTATGTTTATTTTTAAGTATATTTGTAGGACTATGTTTCTCTTCTATTAATCTTGTACTGCTTGTGTTTTACTAATCTTGCACAGTATGAGTATGTTTCTGTTTTATTAATCTTGTTCTGCATGGAGCTTTTCTCCCAGGGCCACTGCTGAAAATGGGCAACTTACCCAGTTGGAGTCTCCTGGTAAACAAATGGAAAATAAATAAATAAACATAAGATCTGGTTGTTTGACCATTTCCTTCATGGATTTTTATTCTATAGAGTGTCCAGCTTGTAAGTTTGGTTAGCATTTTGTAGTTTCTTTCGTGAAGATATTTCTTTCTCTTCTTATTCCTTTCCTGAATTTCATTTGCTTTTTGCTGAAGTTCCTGTATCAATAATACAGTTGAAGTGGGTATTTTGTTCTGTAGTCCTCTGCCTATTAGCAAATAAGCTGGTGAGAGAGTGAGTCCTAGCAGGGGAGTATTCTTCTTTAACAAAACTGGAAGATAATTCTCATAACTTTTACTAGTGTTGCTTTTCATGAATGTGTCACCTCTTTGCACTTGGCCTTTAGACTGCTGATGGTGTAGAGTTGGAATGTATGTCTGAATTTCAGCGTGCACAGTAATCTTCTGAGCACCTCCCTTTTCTATTGTGGACCTAGTACATTATGCATCTTGTCTTTATTATTCCCACGAATGAATTACATATATTTTTAAGCATTTATCTTTTCAGTTGACTGAAAAGTATTACTTTCCGCATCTAAATATTAAGCCATAGACACTACGTGCATCATATTTGAAAGAAAACTAAACATCGATCTCTTTCCTTACTAATGACTTTTTCTCAGGCCAGTCTGTCTTTGCAACTTCTTTTGGTAATTTCATATCTACGTCAGTGTAGGTGTATTTCTAGTATTCTTTTACTTTTTGTCCTTAGAGTAGTAACTTTCTCTTACCAAGATAATCTGCATTTTTTAACAGTTCTTCTTGCTCCTGTGCTGAATATGCTGTACTCATCATATCTTTGTGTATAAGTCATTACCTGCTTTGTATTTTACTTCCATGTCATAATTCCTTCATTTAAGCAGTATTCTCAGCAAGTGGTTGATACTTTGTAGCAAGACTTTCTGAATATGCTTTGCAATATTTTATGGTCTGTTTGAACCCAAGATTCATTACTTTAGTCATGCATATGGAATTTCTCACTTTATTGCCAACAGTTCTTTTTCAGTCTGAGCATGTCTTTTCCTGTCTATCTGCAAATGTTGTTGATGCACCGGAAGCTTCTCTTTCTGTTATAGGCTCACATATTGCAGATTTGTAATCCAGTGCTCAGATCACTAAGGCACATGACATGGTTGCTTCTTATCCTTATAATTTGGTGCACGAATGAACAAGATGCTTGTTCATATTTGATATCATAGCTTTCCAGTGAAAGATGTGCAGTAACAGTAATTATCCCATGGCTTTAGTCTTGGCAGATTCTCTAGCTTGGTTAAAGCTGCTTGGATGCTAACCACAGTTTAAGAAATGCTCAAATTTTATTAGATCACATTTGATATTATGTAGAATCAGAACAAACATGGCACACTGTACAGAACTATGACTTAGATTTAGGGACATTCCATATAAGGAGGCTTTTGGGATTCAGCATTATGTTTTCTGGGTTACGTTTTCTAAATCAGTTTTTACTGACAATACCATTGGCATTTTTTTTTCTCCCACTGACTTCCAGTAATTGTATCCTCCAAATATCCCATGTCATAGACAAATGCATGATCTGATGTTGTTATTTTCATTTGTACATTAACCTGTGTTTCTCAATTCTGACCCTCAGAACCGACTCTGCTGCTTCACTAGCTTGAGATTTGAAGCTCAAGCTCCTCCTTCCTACCCATAATGCCTCTTCCCCCAGAGTACCTTTTGCCACTCATTGAACAAGAAGCGAGGTTTCGGTGCTCTTGAGCTCCTCCAGACTTTGTGTATTTCGCACTGAGTTAAGTCCCTTCAATATCTTTTTTTACTATTATCTTCTGCTTCCCTACCTTATTTAGTTCGTTTTTGTAGTGTAAGTTTTTGAACCTATATAGTACTCTGGTTTCTTTGTCCATCATAACCTTTTCCCTCCTCTCTTTTCCTTTCTTTAAAAAAAAAAAGTTTTCCTATCATGTCTGAAGCTAAGTCAAACAGAGCTGATAAGCCCTTAGGGTTCAAAAAGCGTACTTCCTGTGGGCATAAGATTCCCTTATCTGATGCCCACAGGGAGTACGTCTATTGCTTAGGCTCTGCACATTTAGATAGTGCTTGTTCAGTTTGTGTGGGTATTATCCCGCGGGCTTTGGCACATCATCGAAACAAGTTGATCCTCAAGGGGTTACTGCCTGCTTTTTCCTGTCTTACTGTTGTTTCTACTTCAGGGGCTCAAACCCCCTTTAGAAAACATAGAGGCCCAGGAAACAAGGATGCCTTCTCCTGACAGGTCTTCCTTTTCCCAATCAGAGCCTGTTAAAAAGGTGCCAAAGCTGTTGGAACTGAAGGCTTTGGAGCCTTCTTCTTTGGTTGCCTCTCCACTGCGTACCTTGGTCCCTAGTTCAGAGCCGAATGATTCAGCTCAAAGATCTCCACTCTGGGAGATGTCTCCAAAAAGGACCTTCACACCTGCTTCTACATCCTCCTCCATCATGTCTTCGTGGAGTCTATCTGATAAAGACATCAGTAGATTCACGAGGGAATTTCTCGAGGCACAGATTCAGACTAGGATTTTGTCAGCCCTGTCCCCCTCTGGATCTTTGAGATTTTCTCCATTCTGTCCCGTGGATCCTTCTGCGATCTCACCTTTGGTTTAGGAGTCATTGGTTTAATTGATCCTGGGAACCAAGGTGCTGGGGCCAGTAGTTATCACATCTTCTCCTCCAACTATTTCCCTGACGTGTTCAGCTCCGATGGTGTTGGTTCCAAGGGTGTCTAAGAACCAAAACCTTGTCATCAGTTCTGGGGGGTTGACTTTGACTCCAAGGTTTTCTGAGTCATCTCTTGCCCTCAGAGCTTCAGAGTTCGACAGCTCAGCTACAACTCCCACTTTGAGCGGGAGGCTCAGGGGCCCTGAGGGATGTCCATTCCAGTAGCCTTGTTACCAGGAGGACTACTCATGGGTGTTTAGAGTCCTTCTGCCTTGGATGTGATGGAAAGGGTTCTCTCCCATTCTGGGATAACCTCCATTCTCACCTCAGTGGAACCTCTTCCTGTCCCCACTGGATCTGTCTCTGAGACCTCTCTTCTACCATGTGGGCAGCTGGCCCCAGGAAGCCTTCCGACTACCTCATCTGAGGACCCCCAGAGATCTTCTGACACCTCCCTGGAGCATCCCACTGAGGAAGTTCCTCAGAAGAGTCTGTGCAAGAGGAGGCACATTGATTCCCCGGAGTAATCTGTTAATCACTGACACTGATTTCAAGTAAGGAGAGGAGTCCCCAAGATCTCCACCAGATGATGTCTCCTTTGGAGACATCCTCTGGCAAAGAGGTGGATGGTCTTCCCAAAACCCATTCCCAGAGGAAACAGTGCTGTTGGAGGCATTCAGCTCCTGCCCATCTATATCCTGGGTGTCTTCCCCTGCAGACCCACTCAATGAGTTGGTGTTTTCTAGTTCATGAAAGGAACCAGATGCAGTAGAGCCCATACCCAAGTGTGCAGACAAAATATTGAGTGCTCTCCAGGACAAAACCTTCTGGACCAAGGGTATTCTGGTAAATGCTATGGTTATTGCTGCAGCCACCTAAAGGTTACTGGCCCAAGAGAGCTCTTGTGTCCATTTCCGTAACTGAGAGTCTCGAGCTTTGGACAGATTTGGTAAAAGAGTTTACACTTCAGACACTTTCTCCTTGAGAGTGTTAAACTACCTTTCCCATTTTTGAGACTACAGAGGGACCTAGTCAAGGAACTTTCTAGCTGTACCCCAGTGTCCATGTCTGCAGAGGATCAGAAGGTCTTCTCCAGAATCGCCACTGTCCAATCCCTGTCTAACATGTCCATGAGGCTGATATCCTGTGCAGCAGAGGGCACCTCAAGGGTGGCCAGTTCCAGCATTGCCATAAAGTGCTTGGATGTGGCTGTGTGACTTTGTGAAACCTTTCAAGGCATCCTTCCTCAATGTGCTTTTTGATGGGTCAACCTCATTTGGGCCCATTATTTGAGACCTGCTTTCCCTCACTGAGAAAGATGGGAAGACCCTGTCTGCCACTGGGATCTGTTTTTCTGCTCGACAAAGGTCCTTCTCTAGGAACCAACATGGAAGTAAAAAGATGTGGTTCAAGAAATTTTGGGGTCCTTTTCAGGATTCTCATGGGGAAAATTTTCTCCTGCGGCAGAGGGGGAAATAACCAAAATTTTATTTTTATTTTATTTATCATTTTGTTGACTGGGAAAGTCTGGCTAGGACAAAGTCTATTTTCAGTGGAGGCCCAGGAAGAAACGCTCCAGACACCACCCGCACAGGCGAGGAGATCTGCAGAACCAAGGGTCTCAACAGTCATTCTTGGACAGACTCTTTCATTGCTCTTGAATGGTTGCCCAACTCCCTTCCTCTAGAGGCACTCTGGGGTGCTTTTCCTTGGACATCAAAGCCTGGGAAGTCATTACAAATGACCAGTGGGTGCTAAGGATTGTATCCAGAGGATACTATATTCCCTTTTTAGAAACACCAAGACAAAAGTCTTTCCCTCCTGATATTCCACCCAGTCAGAGGGAGGATGCAGCCACAGAAGTCACAAAATTGCTGTGGAAAAGAGTCATCTAGGAGGTCCCCCTGATCAAGTCAGATCAGGTGTTTACTCAAGGTTCTTTTTGGTGCCCAAAATGGCAGGGGACTTGAAGCCTGTTCTGGACCTGACATCTCTAAACAAATCGGTAAAGAACACAAAGTTCAAGATGATCATGGTTCAGTCCATCCTACTGCTACTGAGGGTGAATAACTGGATGTGTACTACCACATTAAGATGGACAGGCGGTCGAGAAGGTACCTTCTTTTCAGGCTGGGAGCTAGTCAATTTCAGTTCAGATCACTCCTGTTTAGTCACACCACAGCCCCCAGTGTGTTCACCAAATGCTTGGTGTTGGTTGCAGCTCATTTCAGGCTGGAGGGGTTCCAGATATTCCCCTGTCTGGATGACTAGCTCTTGACCGTTACATGCAGGCATCATCTAACTCAGACCAGAGATTACCTTTTTCAGTTAGCCGCATGTCTTGGCATTTATTTATTTATTTTTATTTTATTTTATGTTACATTTGTTGACTGGGTTAGTCCGATTGAGCTAAATAGCCCTTTTTCAGCAGAGGCCCGAGGAGAAAAGCTCCACATAGTTACAATGCAAATATATAAAAACAATCAGAAACATTTCAGCTAATATACACAGGCTTGTGCTGGAAACAATGATAACAAAAATCATACAGGTTTGACAATAAAGTGATAATTCAAATTAAATAGCTATAATAAGGCAACGATAGTGATTAGTGTCAAGATAAAGATAGGTACTGGATAACTTTAGAGCACAAAGGTAAGTCATGGGGGGTGAGTGCAAAGACAGGACCAGTGACTTTCCAAATATTCTTTAGTAACTGTTTTGAATTGGTCGAGTTGCTTGATAGAGCTAATTGCTAATGGCAATTTGTTCCAGGAAATGGAAGGAGTGAAGCTAAAGAGGTTGCAGCCAGTTTTTGTATTTGGATTGTAGATTTGCAATAAGTCCTGGTTTGAGCTGTGGAGAGGCCTATTAGCAGTATATAAGGAGATGAGAGAGGATAGCTTAGGACAGTAAGATGGCTGATATAGGATGGAATGAATAATCTGAAACTGAGTGAGAAGAAGCTGGTGAGGAAATTCTAACCAGTTTAGGTATTTTAGAAAGACATTGATGAGATTTATAGGTTTGGTGTGCTGTGAATCTGGCCACCTTATTGTAGGTGGATTCAAGCTTGGCTAAGAGAGAAGTGTTAAGATTTGTTAGGATTTGAGAGCCATATAATAGGCTGGGTAGGAGATAGGCTTGGGAGACGGTTACTTTAGCTTTGCTAGTAAGGAACTTTTTGTTCCTGTAAAGGAGGCAGAGTTTTTGGTGAGTCTACATGTAAGTCAAACTTAAGCTGGTCATCAATAATGACACCTAGGAGTTTTGTACTAGTTTCTACACCAGCAGGAGTGTTATTGAGAGATAGCAGGTTTGAGATGGATAAAGTTTTTGGGGAGAAAAAGTAAGAGCTTTGTTTTCTTAGGATTTAGAATAAGCTGGTTATTAGAGAGCCAGGTTTCTACTGAGTTAAAGCAAGTCTGAGTGGCAATGAGAAGCTCAGAGGGAGTATCAGCAGTAATGATAACTGTAGAGTTACCTGTGTATTGTACAAGGGATGATGGAGGGCAGGAAATAAATAGACAATTAGTAAAGATACTGAAAAGCAGTGGGTTAAGAATGGAACCCTGGGGGACGTCTATTCTAACTGGGAGATGCGGGGAGAGAGCAGACAGCCATCTCACTGATTGAAGTTGGTCAGAAAGATAGCTAGAAAACAAGGCGACAGTAGAGGTAGAGAAGTTAAGATCAGTCAGTTTGTTAAGGAGGAGAGGGTGAGACACTGCATCAAAGGGCTTTGATACGTCAAGGAATAAACAAGAGACAAGTTTCTTATTATCTCTGACCAATGAGATAGTATTAATAAAAGATAAGAGGGCATAGCTCTTAACTTGGAGAAATCCCAGTTGGAACCAGTTCAAGTGATATATTTTATAGGAGCACATCTAGACTCAACAGTTTCTTGGGCTTATCTCACAGTGGATCAAGTGTCAAGCCTACGTTTTCACGTCAAACAAATTCCAGCCATACCATATCCTCCAGCAAGTTTGTTTCTCATAGCTCTCGGTTCTATGGTAGTCACAATACCCATTTTGCCCACAGCATGCCTTTGCATGAGAATCTTATAATGACATTAGCTGTTCAATGGTCTTTACACAGTAATCCTCTAAGGTTTCTCATCAGACTTTCCTGACTATAATAAGAATCTCTGCTGTGGTGGCTTCACTCTGCAGATGTTACTCAAGGACGCCCCTTCATTCTTCCTTCACCAAATGCCACATTGACAACAGATGCCTCCCAGAAGGGCTGGGCGGCATTATCTGGGTAGAATGGTTCAAGTCACATGGATGCTCCAGGAAACCAACTTGCATATCAGTGTCCTAGAGATGAGAGCAGTTCATATAGCGTTGTAAGAGCTACACAGCTTTCTTCTTCTACAGATGTAGAATGTCAGTGGTCTGAAAAATCAACAAAGAGGGAGGAACCAGATCTTACCCTCTGTATTTAGAAGCTGTGACAGTGTGGTAATGGGCAATCTCTACTAACTGCTTTCTAATGGCAATGCACATTCCAGGAGAGTCCAACATCCTAGCGGACAGGCTCAGCCGAATTCAACTGATGCCTAACAAGTGGTCTCTGAACCAATCCATGGCAAACATGATCTTCCAGTGATGGGGTCAATCCTGCTGCGACCTTTTTGCTTCCCCACTCAATAACAAATGCAGCAAGTACTTTGCATTGATCCCTCCTCAGGGACAGTCACTAAGGGATGCTCTAGTTCATGCTTGGCCTCCTGGTCTACTCTGTGCTTTTCCCCCATTGCCCCTAATTCCCAAGTTCTTGCTGAAGGCATTCAGGTTGAAGGGGAGGGTAATACTCATTGCTCCTTTTTGGCTCTGACAAGTCTGATTCATCTATCTTTGGTCTCATCTGATTTGCCCTCCAGTGACACTAGATCCAGCTCCAGATCTTCTGTCTCACCCCTTGGGGCACCCTTAGGTGGAACTTCAAGGCCTGAAGCTAAGTGCATGGTTTCTCCAATTCTGATGATGGCCAGACATTCCAGGCTTTCATTTCCTGTCCAGAAGATCTTGATTTCTGCCCATAAACCCTCCACCAGGAAGATTTTTTTATAAGAGAAAGTAGAAAATATTTTCTATATGGGCCCAACAGAAACAAACAGACCCTCTTACAGCCCCTGTTTCTTGATGTTGGATTTTTTGGCTTCCCCTTTTAATGATGGAGCCATCAAAGTTCAATTAGCAGAACTTTCCGATGTTCATTTGGGAGAAGATTGTACATCGTTATCTTCATCTAAACTCTGTAAAGCCTTTCTTAGGGGCACCTTTCTACTTCGTCCTCCAATTAAAGATCCATCTCCCCTTTGGGATTTGTTCAATATGTTGCAAGCACTGGTTCATCCCCCTTTTGAACTGGCGGCCAAAGTAGATTTAAAGTTTCTCTTACAGAAGACACTTTTCCTGGTTGCTATTACTTCGGCAAGAACAATTTCTGAGTTACAGGCCCTTTCTTTCAAGTTTCCTTACTTAATATTTCACAAATGTAGAGTAACCTTATGCACCAATCCTTACTTCTTGACTAAAGTTGCTATGGAACGCAATCTCCACCACTTTATTAACCTCCCTTTTTTCTTTCCTAACTTTCAAAATAAGGGAGAATGCACCCTTCATTTACTTGATGTTCATAGACAACTCTGTTTTTACCTAGACAGAACAAAGCCTTTCAGGACATCTGAACAATTGTTCATATCCTTTTAAGACATTAAAAGAGGTAAAGCAATTATGAAGACCAGTTTGGCTAGATGGTTAAAAGACTGTATTTCCTTTGTTTATTTTTCAAAGAGCATCCCTTTGCCTGGTCAGATTAAAGGTCACACTACAAGAATTATGGCAACTTCCCAAGCTTTTTGGACAAGAGTATCTGTTGATGACATCTGTGCAGCTGCTACTTGGGCAAATCCTCATACGTTTATTACTCATTATAAATTGGACATCATTTCCAGGAATAGGAGTGCCTTTGGCTCTGCTGTACTCCAGAATATCCTTCCATGAAGACCACCCTGGGTTTCTGTAGCTGGGGACTGTGCCCCACAGGTTAATGAACAAATGAAAATGACATCAGAAAATGAAGTTATGTTCTTACCATAACATTCCATCTGTGTTGTCTATTTTCATTCTTCATTAATCTTCCCCCCTCCTTCCCATAGTCCAAGACTTCAAGATACCCGATGGATATGCTCATAGGAACCACAGTCCTGTTTGAGCTCCTTTTACTCCAGCTTTTTCTCTGTGTTACATAATTGTTTTTCATGGACAGTAGATAAATATTTGCAGCAAACTCGATCTGAGGTACTCTGGGGAAAGAGGCATTGTGAGTAGGGAGGAGGAGCTCGAGCTTTAAATCTCAAGCTAGTGAAGCAGCCAAGTCGGTTCTGAGGGTCGGAACCAAGACCCACAGGTTAATGAAGAATGAAACAGACAACACAGAAGGAATGCTATGGTAATAACATAACTTCTTTTTGTGGTTTAAATAAATAGATTTAAATCAGCAGACCAAATCATTTAACATTTTTAAGGGAAGTGATGCCGTATATTCTTGTAGAAAAAATTGGCATGTGTGTCAGAATTATATATTCTAATTCAGAGAACTCAATAAATTACCATATGGGGTTGCATATAAGGTTCTCACGACTGTACCCCCAAACTGCATATAGGGTTTCCTGGAAAAATAAGTATTCTTGACAGGCACTTGCATAATCAGTGTTGACAAGAATTCAGAAGATGAATCTTTGTAGCTTGAACAGTACATAATTCAGTAATTCAGGGATTCTAACCCCCACTATGAATTATTTTGTATAACAAGATTCCATTAATTACTATTGTTCTGCCTGAACTTCTTGCATAAGGTTCAAAATGGTATTATGTCACACAGCCTAAACCTAACATGAGTAAGAACTGGTGAGATAAAAACCTTAAGAAAGTCAGAAATATTTCAGTGAAAGAATTATAATCACAAAGAATTTATAGATCAAACATAGAGCTAAAAGGTTTGTGAATCTTGTTGGTAAAATGTGATGGGGAGTGATTAAGATTTTGAATTGTGCAGTGACATGTTCAAAATAATATGTACGGTTTCTAATGTAAAAAGAAATGTGCTTCTTGCTTGAGTTGAACTGAAACATGATTGTAAAGCTGAATGTAAACTTAGGGTTAGGCAGCTGTTTTACAACATCCTTTTCTTTGTCACTCATAACCACCACCACCCCTTTCATGAATTTGTTATATTTCAGCCAGAGATGGAGTAGTGATGGCTTGCAAAGCTAGGCTTTCATTATTACCCAAATTAACGTGTAGGGCAAATAGCTTCAATAACTATTTGTGTCTGTGTTTTAAAACTAATGGTAAAATTATGAGACAGGTAAGTAGAAGGAGTTTTTATGATCTAATAAATTGTGTAAAAAACAGAATAAAGCAACTTTAATGTGTTAGTAATGCAAAATTCAAATATTTCAAGTGATTTGTGGATGCTAAAATGAACAAAACACAACCATTGGTATTTTGCTCACTTTATAATTGTTTTGCAGCTAAAAATGCCTAGTAAATATCAGTGCTTGAGAGCATTTCTGAACTAATTTGAGTGTAGCTTAAATGCCTCAGTGCTGAGGACAAATATGTGTGGTTGAATATGAGCACAGTTTTGTACTGGCTAAGCATGATCAGTGCATTAATGCTTTTGAAGGTGTTCTAGAACATTGGGCATCATAAAGTTTTCATTTTACATTATTTATTGTCCAGGTTAATCCCCTCACCCACCCACACACACATTTGTGACTTCTTTCAGTGGATACCCAAAGTGCCAGGGACATTTCCTTTCTGTTTATGAAGGGACATGCTGCTTTGGCGCTCCCTGTAGGAAGAGGTGGATTGCCAAACCTTTCTTCCATATCACATATACCTCTGGACAATTTATGGTTGCCAGGCCACCTATTGTATTGTCTTTGGAATATGGGAGGAAGTAAGAGTTTTCAGAGGAAAATCAACAGGGACATTTGGAGGACATTCAGAAACCATATAAAAGGTACCATAGCTGAGTAACATAGCGGAGAACCTCTTGCTATTAGATAATGGTGCTACTGGCTATGTTGCCCTTTCACTCTCCAAAGTCTGTTTGTAGAAATCATTCCTTGGGCTAAATATTGCCCATTTTGAGAGGTAATCCATTGTCATTTCCACATATTGAATTCAAATGTTCATCAGTGGCCCTTTTCTTCCCACCTGTCTTTACTCCTCATCCCTTTTCACCAAGCCTGCTAGGGTGATTTGAGTCTTGTTTCTTCCCCTTTTCTTCAGCATAGTATGTGCTATGAAGAATCAGCACAGACTGTTTTGTGAAGTTATCCTAAGGTAGGTGTTAAGTTGAAGCCTCAGAATGTACACCAAGTATTTAGTTGGAGAAGTCCTCCATGGAAACAGAATCCTGTCATTCTCTGGACTGGTACTCCTGTTAACAGACACCCAGGAAGCTTGTTTACTCTGCATATAGACTTCCCTTGCTTTGTGGACTTGTTCATTTGTAGGCTGGTGGTAACTGTCTAACTCTTGTACTCCACCTGTGCAAGTATATTAAGCATCCCCTCCCTATGCATACATATGGTGACAGAAATGCTAACAGATAGATATTTGTGGTGTTATTAATTTGATGAGTGATAACTGATGTAAAACTGCAAAAGACTGCAATTCCAGGGACAGTGTCTTGCTACACCCTTTTCAACTTTCTTTTTAGCAGTGCAGCTTGTCACCACAATTTTTTGACTTGTTTCTTTAAATCGTACTCCTCATGACTCAGCAGTACAGCTTGTCACCACAATTTTTTGACTTGTTTCTTTAAATCGTACTCCTTATGACTCATGTCAGTAAAAATTCATTGAGGCACTGCTAATTACATCAGTTAGTGTTTTTCTTTTGTCTATTTTCTCCACTTTCCCCTATGTTGTGAGACCTGGAGTTTGTTTTTGTAAGTTGAGGTAGTGATGCAACCTCTCACAATACCCTGACAAAAATATTTTTAATATAAAACAACCAGCAAGAAAAGATAATTCAAAGCAGCAACAACAAAAACGACCAACAGTGAGTCCCAGCTCTACTTTCCAAAAAGATAAAATTTATTCCAAGCAAGTCTTGTCTCTAGCGCCTCGGCCAACAGCCTTTACAGAGTTATTGCTGCTAAAAATATTTTTAAGTTTAAAAAAAAAAACACACAATTAAAAACTCATCAGTGTGATGAGTTGCAGATTGATGATTTGTATAGTCCCTGAAACCATTTGTCCTTCTTCCTTACAGACTTCCAGAGTCTTTGTCTTCCTTTTTCCTAACAGGCCAATTGGCTAAGCTGAACAACAGTTTTAATAAAATCAGTAATGATTATAAGTATGCTGATAAATGTTTTACTTGTTAATATAATGCAAACAACACTACACACACACACACACACACACATATATATATAAATATATATATGTACAATAGAAATATTTCTGACATATTTTGAATGTAGTATTATAGAGATACTGTAAAATATGTTTTACAGGGAGACAGTAAGTATGGACAGGTATGTATATTTTCAGTAAGTAAATGTTGCACTTAGTAGAATAATGAATTATTATTACTTGACACAAGAACAGTGAAAAAACATGTTTACCATTTTTTTTTCCTTTCTGTAGCTACACTTTAAAGTGGTTAGTGGTTTTCTTGGAACTAGTAAATACTGTATCCAATCTTGTATAGAACTGAACCTAATGAGGCACTTCTGATGAAATGAAGGAAATAAGCCTGTCAATCCTTTCTAATGGCTTGCCTAGCAGCAGCCAGTAGAGTCTAAAGAACTGCTTGGCAGACCATTATTGTGTATTTCAAAGAAGTGAAATATTTTGAAGTATGTTTTGTTGAATAATATACCTCTGAGGTTTGTGGGAGCTTTACACCTAAGGTGACTTCATTCTGTTATTTTAAAATGCTTGATGGACTTTTGATCATAATAATGCTAAATGTTATTCATTACTTTTATGGAACTGTGCACTTCAGTTTCTAAGTACAGCATGTCATGATTATAAGTGTGCTAAGTGGAGGACTGATGTTTCTGAAGGCTTAGGCACAGGGTTGTAAAAATCTAAGTTACTTTAATCATTAACTTGTCGTTTAACCCTTACAGTTCCAGATGCATGTATGTTACCATTATAGTTATAAGCCTTACTATATGTATGGCTAGGTGTATAACTAGAAACCTACATAAATATGGTCATTCACTTATGTTCTCAGGTCTCTAAAGATGATGTATGGTCTAGCATTATGGAGTCTGTTGTTTGTTTATTTGGCAATGAGTACCAATTTATTTATTTATTTGTCTTTGTTGACCTGGAAAAGTCTGACAGGGCAAAACCCATTTTCTGCATACGCCCAGGGAGAAAAGCTCCACATTTAAGTTACACATGATGTACAGTACATTTGTTGTTGCAGGGCAAAAACATCTATATTCGATCTTATTTCCATAATTTTTAAATATTTTTAAAATATTTCTTGTGTGAATGTAACATTTTAGCACAAAAAGAGAGAAATTAACTTAAATTGTATAATTATTGAATAGAGAAATAACAGACAGTAATGTTTTATAGCATGATAGCTACAAAGGAAAGATCAAACTGGAATGTTCTTGAATTTAGTAATAATTTACAGACAGGCAAGTAGAATGTAGCTTAAAAATGATGAGAGATGTGAAAGGAAAAGTTATGTAAATGAGCAGGAAGGCAAATGGACAGAGAATGAATGGGGCGTGAGAGGAGGAGAAAAGTACGAGTTTAGGAAATAAGTGCAGTATGACGAGGAGCAGTAAAGTACAAAAAGACTGTGAAGCAAAGTGGCTGTAACAGCTGGAGAAGAGTCATTTGGTAAAGCTAGCCAGGTGAGCAGGAAAAACAGAACCATCTTTGGCATAGGTGCTTATGTTTAAGCAAAGCTTTGAAACTATTTAAGTTTTCTGTCGGTTTTAAGTGTGTGGAGATTTTGTTCCAGAGTTTTGACACATAATGAGTGTAGAGAGAGATTCTTCAACAGTGTTGCATGTCTTACTGATACATAGTTAAAGTTTATTACTAGAGTGAGGGTCTCTGTTGGGTGAATAATATAGTAGAGTGTTTTGTAATATTGGGCATTTGGAGAGTACAATAGGTTGTGGGCAATGATTAGTTGTGAGTATGTCAACTGGTTTGGGAGTTCAAGCCCAGTTTAATTGTTTTAATGCAGTGCAGAGATGTGTTTTGTAAGGTTGGTTAGTTGCAAATGTAGCAATGTTGTAGTAGCAGGAGGCTAGTAGTGCTGCGGTAGCGTTGTCTCACAGCAAGACATTGTGCCATTCGATTTTCAGCTAGAGCGTCTTCTGTATGGAGACATGCGTGAATGGGCATATCTTCGTTGAAGGTTGTGCATCAGGGCTGGCAAACTCGGCACGTAAAAAATCTACTGCCAATCATTAGCGGGCTGGAGTTCTGCTGTGGCGACCCCTAACTGGGAAAAGCCGAAAGGCACAAACAAACAAACAACTGACATTTGCAAGAACATAGGTTCATAGGTTTATACTAGGCTATCTGCCCTAAGGCATTTATAAGCCTAGCCCAAATTTTTGTGGCTTACGCCACCCCTTATATGAAAAAATACTGTGCCCATTAGTTTGTTGTGCCTCTGTCCAGCAGTGACACAGAGATGATTCCCGGGGTAAACCTACGATCTCCCATCCACAGGTCTAGATTTCTCTTGAACAGAGTCAGCGAGGTGCTCTGCCTCACATGGACCGGGATTTTATTCCACAGCATAGAGAGTCTCTGAGTGATAAATCTATCCCTCCAGCACGTCCTATTTATATCCGTGCTAAGGTTTAAGTCGCTTGCTCTAGTGGTTTTGGTGGATTTGGATTTTTTGAGGTGGAGCATGTCCATTAATTCCGGGTTGGACATGGCCTTGTATGTCAGGCACATGTCACCTCTGAGCAGACGGTATGCGACTGAATAGAGCTGGAGTTTCTTCAATCTGGCAGCATATGACAGATTTTGGAGTCCCTTTATCCTTTTGGTGAGGAACTTTTGGGGTCTCTCCAATGGGGCATTGTACTCGATCATTGGTCTGATAAGTGAAGAGTACAGGGGAACAATGACCTCACTAGATCTGGATGTGAATCCCTTCATGATCAGGGGAAGCATATTGTAGAGAAGGAAGGAGATATGTTGCTGCTAAGGTTATCTTTGCTTAATCTGTTAAGTAGTGTTTAGCCATATAGAGGGAGCTGAGTTTTTGTTGAGTTTTCTTAATGAAATGAAGTATTTGGTAATCAAATTTGAAGTCGTCATCTATTATTATTCTGAGTAGTTTAGTTTGGCTTATGGTTTCTATTTTTGTGTTATTAGTTGAGGTAATATGAAATGTGTGTTTCTGGTTAAGCTGTTTTGGAATAAATAGCATAAGTTTTTTTTAAGCAGCAAGTTAGAAGTTTTTAACCATATTTCAGTATCAGTGATAGTTTTTGAGTAATTTCCTGTAATTTTGTTATGGATAGGACAGAGCAGATAAGGGCTGAACCGTCAGCATATTGTACAAGAATGGCAAGTGTTGTAGTGATATGAAATTTATTTATGAAAATGTTAAATGGAAGGGGGTTGAGTATTGACCCTTGGGGAACACAGACAGAGATTGGTTGAAATGCTGAAAGGTTTTATTAGCATTTAGTTGCTCGCTGATGACTACATAAATAACTGTGAAACCAGGAGAGGCTCTTCTATGTCCAGGTAGTTTCTTTTTTCAGCTTATCCTGCTGACAAAATGATATGTTTTTAGAATTACCTTGTGCATTTATGAATATACTACATCTTTTAAATTATTGTTGGCATTCTGCATGTATTACCTCCATAATGAGGATGTTCTATGTACTTGTTGCCCTTCTTATAAGGAATTAACTTCCACCCATTTGACATATTGTTGCTTATTTAACATCCTCTCAAATATTTTATTTTTTGTCTGGCTTTTGTCAGAAATTGTAATGTGTTTGTAGCTATTTAATCCCTCTGTCATACAGTACTAGGCATACAGGCAGAATACTTACCAGCCACATATCAGTGCAAAAAAATATATAGGCTGTTATTTAAGTTCAGATTGCTCCAAATCCTGCACATATCTGATTCACCAAAATAGATAATTACTCTTTTACTGAGTTTGTGCAGCTATAGATTTCCATTAATTATGTTGAGAGAGAGAGAGATACATCCCCACATTGGATTTTAGGGCTTCTGGCCCAGTGTAGACACACAATTAGGAATTTGGTACTTTGCCCCCCTGCACCACCTTAGTAATGAGTGCTACCCTAACTCTGCCCCTTCCTTAACTCCAATCTTAACCCTATACCTTAATGTCATCAAAACTTTCCTGTAACCCAGCCACTACACAAGACGGACTCAGACACACAAACTTTCACATGCACACAAACAGCTTTATATCTATCCCCTAACCTAACCCTTACACACACAAACGGCACTATATCTATCCCCTAACCTAACCCTTACCCTAGTATAGAAATTATGTCATTTAAATCTGATTCTTTGTTTGCTTTCAATAACAACTGCCAGATTAATTCCCTGTATTTAATTTTATCCTCCCCCTGGCCCCCTGCAAGGGCATTTTTATCATTATTTTTACTAATGTTGCATGTGTGTTCATAAATCCACTTCCTTAGGGCTCTTTCTGTTTTACCTATATAGAAAGTGCCACATTCAATGCAAATAACAGTATATATCACTCCAATACTATTACAATTGTAATACTTGGGATTTCTATAGTATCAGTTTTGAAATAAAGGCCTACAAAATTGCATCAATTGGTATGTGGATATGTATTTTATAAAATACATTTTTTATTGTTTGTTATATATTTGCACTTTTATAATAACGTGGTTTTATATGTATTTTCATGTATTATGATTCAACAAGCTCTGTTTTTACATATAAAGTGGTTGTTGTGTCTTTCGGCTTTTCCTGGTTAGGGGTCGCCACAGCGGAACTCCAGTCCGCTAATGATTGGCAGTAGATTTTTACGTGCTGAGTTGCCGGCCCTGGCGCACAACCTTCAACGAAGGTACGCCCATTCACGCATGTTTCCACACAGAAGATGCTCTAGCTGAGAATCGAACAGGACAATGTCTTACTGTGAGGCGACAACGCTACCGCAGCACCACCACCGCAGCTTTTACATATAAAGTGGTATGTCTCTTTAATATGATGTAATGTTGGTGGATTAATTAAGTCTAATTCAATTAGTGTAGTGGTTTGTAAATAAATACTATTCATTAGGCACCTAATTTTCAGTTCTGAAGAAGTCCTCTCTATTAGTAGGATGAAAATGCTCAGCATCATTCATTTTAAATAAAAGTGTGTATTAAAAGATCACCTCTTGGTCGCTCTTGTGCTTCCTGGAAGATTTTGTGTATGGCGGCTTTCGCATCTGTATTACCAGCACATTCTCCTTGGAGGAATCTTTATTTGGTTCTTGGTTCTTTTGTTTTTTGAGTTCTGCCATGCCTGTGTTTTCGTTTGAATATTGAATTAAGTTAAAGCTACAGCCCCAGTGGAAATCCACATGAAGCTAAGAACTTTTATAATAATCCATTTTTTATCCCCTTTTTTTTAACACAAAAAGGCACCTTTATGTATTATTCAAAAGTCATCATATGACTATCTCTGGCTCATTTTTTTATCTGCTTCCAAACCCAAAATAAATTTAAAGAATGTGAGAAACAATAGACTTCAGCAATCCTAAATCCCTCTTTTGTCTTTATTGTGTAATATTCCTCTTTTTATGGGGTTCAAATGAGAACTCCATGCACCATAAAAATACATTTGTAACACACTTCTGTCCAACTTCTATGGTATATTGCCGAAAATTGAACCGAGAACCTCGTGCTCCAAATCCAGCTTATACTTAATACTGGACTTCAGGTCTCCTAATCCTATTATCTAGCTTCCCCTTACTTCATGCTTTTCTAATGTTACTAATTGAATATTCCCCCATACCACTTTTTTCAGAGCCGCATTTACCTTCTCTACCCATCTCATTTCACCTCTTCCCTTACCTCCCTCTCCCTCTCTCTTTATCCATCTGTTATAAACACTTGTCTGCCTCCCTCACTATTCCTTCCTATGTTCTTATTTTACTTCCTTCATCATCCTCCACTTCCAATATCATATTTGATAAATGAGCAAAAGCAACATTTAAAGCAGTAAAGTTACAGCAACAAAAGTATCAGTCTAGGACAGGAATGTGATATAAAGCAACTTCAGCAGGAAGGAGTGCATACATATTTGGGAATGATGAAGGACCGGCAATAAAACATGAACAATTGCAAATAAAACTCAGTAATGATTACTTCAGAAGACTAAAACTAATATTGAAAACAGCCATGACATCAAGGAATAAAGTCCAAGCTATAAACCAATTTGCTCTTCTTGTTTTAATTTACAGTTTTGGTGTAATTAACTGGTCCCAAAAGGTATTGGATCAGTTGGACAGAAAATCAAGAAAAAGTATTCAAACTTATCAAATGATATATAAAAAACAGTATATATCAAGATTATATATTCCGTGTTCTGAAGGAGGTATGGACCTCTTTCAAATTGATTACATGTTTTGATATGCAGTTGTGGGACTGCATACATATCTGCTAACCTCATTAGATCCAAACATAGTAAAAGTTTTACAGCAGGAAGTCTGAGATGATCTCTCTCTCTCTCTCTCTCTGCTTAGTTTAGCAGAGACACTCAGGTGGCAAGCAGTAAAGAAAATTAAGCCAGAAGTAGACAAAAATCAGACATCAACTGAATGTGTCAAAAACAAAAGAAAGAATATAAAGAGAAGGAAAAAAATATGGAAAGCCATAAATATAATATAGAGGTCTCCTGGAAAAACCTCATGGTGACCAGGATTTGATGCAAGAATGTTTAGGGAGAAATGAGGTGAGTTGAATCTAAAGAACAAAAATTTAATAATGGCAGCCCAAGATATTGGACTTCATACATGTTGGTTTGCAAAGTCCATTGAACATGTGAGAGAAACAGACAAATGTAGGTTTTGTAGAAAAAAAAAAAAGAAATAAAAAATGTGAAAATTGTCGCTCACCTTGTTACTTGGAGTGATATGCTCATGGCAGGGGGCCTGTACTCTGATAACCACAGTAGTGTGGTAAGACTGTTGCATTATGGGTTGTGCAAACACTACAATACAGAAGAAGTTTAGAAGGTCTGGAAACAGGAACCACAAAGCATTATAGAGAATGATGAAGTGTACTTCCCATGGGATCTCCCATTACCAAAATTTTAGGAAAACCAGATATAGTAATCCATGAAAAAAGACAAAAGTGGCATTAATCATTAAAATTTCTACACCTAGCGATTACAGCGTCTTACATATAGCGAAACGTCATATTGAGTACAATGCACCAGTTGGAATGTACCTGGCTAGACATCTCCAGCAGCTGGAAAGACCACAGAGGTATCTAACCAAGAGAATTACTGGCCTCAAACAGCTGCCCTATGCAGCACAATTGAAAAAGCTAAGACTGTTCTCTGTTGCATGCCACTTTCTCAGAGGCAATCTCTGTCTAACGTACAGAGCCATGTCCAACCCAGAATTGTTGAACATGCTCCATCTTAGCAAAACCAAATCTACTCGAGCTACATGCTCTAGGGATATAAACCTCAACACAACAATGAATAGAACATGCTGGAGGGATAGATTCCCTTCGCAGAGACTTCCCTTGCTATGGAACAGGGTCCCGATCTACATAAGACAGATCCGCTCACTATCACTCTTCAAGAGGAACCTTGATGAGTGGATGGGTAACAGAAAGTTCACACCGGAGATCACACCAACAGCACTACTAGATAGGGGCCAAGGGTACTAGCTGCTAGTACAAGGGTCTAGGGAACTACTAAAGGGGAGGTAAATACCGCACAATGTGGCTGGGCTAATATATGCCTTCGGGCAGATAGCTCAGTACCAACCTATGAACCTATAAAATATCAAGATTTCAAGCAGAAATGAGAGCAATGTGGAAGAGAAATACTCAGACAATTACAATAGTAGTAGGAAGAATGTGTCTCATAAAACAGAACTTATAGCCATATGTCAACATGCCACCAATACATATAACTGTATGAATTGCAGAAGGAGTCAGTTTTGGGCACATTGTCAGGGCTGCAAGGAGCACTTTTGGCAAACATCAATGACTGAAACAATACTAATTTATTATACCCTGACTTAGAATGGGGTCCTTTACTAAAAAACAAAAAAATACTTTGCTAGAATCCGCTTGTGTTCTGACTGAGTGTGCTTCTCAGCTGATAAGTATATTTTTTGGCACTTTTTAACTGTTCAGAGCTGAATAAAACAATAATTGAATTCAGATCAGAATACAGTTTGAATAAATTGCATTTATGTAAACTTTATTTGCTTTAATATTGCTACACACTCAAATGTGCTAGCTTGCACTGTACTTGAATTGTTTTTAGGGCTATTTTAGCTGCTTTTCTGTAAAAAAAAACGTAAGCTTGTTTCTTGCATTTTCTGTAACTAGTCTAGTTCAGATACAGATTTGCTGTATCCATGACTGTTTGTAAGCTTCTGAGCCCCGCAAGCCTTGCTGTGTTTGAGGGAAGCCTTCTAGCTTATCAGTGGGAGTGGTAAGCACTAGATAGCTTATCTACCACAAGAGTGGTTTCTGGCCCAGAAATTGTAGTTTATTGGCCATTTGGGCAGTTTTTTCATCTCCTTCAACTTTCTGGTTTAAAAGACTGTATTTGCGCTTATTTCCTGCCTTTCCTGTAGCTAGTCTAGTCCAGATACATTTTTGCTGTATCCAGGACTGTTTGTAAGCTTCTGAGCCCCCCAAGCCTTTCTGTGTTGAGGGAAGCCTTCTAGCTTATCAGTGGGAATGGTAAGCACTAGGTAGCCTATCTATCACAAGAGGAGTGGTTTCTCACCCAGAAATTGTAGTTTATTGGCCGTTTGGGAAGTTTTCTCCATCTCCTTCAACTTTCTGGTCTAAAAGCCCATGTTTGTGCTTTTCCTGCCTTTCCTGTAATTAGTCTAGTCCAGATACAGATTTGCTGTATCCAGGACTGTGTCTCAGCTTCTGAGCCCCCCAGAGCCTTTCTGTGTTGGAGGGAAGCCTTCTAGCTTATCAGTGGGAATGGTAAGCACTAGGTAGGCCATCTACCACAAGAGGAGTGTTTTATGGCCCAGAAATTATAGTTTATTGGCTGTTTGGGCAGTTTTTTCCATCTTCTTCAACATTCTGGTCTAAAAGCCCACATTTGTGCTTTTCCCACCTTTCCTGTAACTAGTCAATTCCAGGTACAGATTTGCTGTATCCAGGACTGTATGTAAGCTTCTGAGCCCCACAAGCCTCTCTGTGTTGGAGGGACGCCTTCTAGCTTATCAGTGGAAGTGGTAAGCACTAGGCAGCCTATCTACCACAAAAGGAGTGGTTTCTGGCCCAGAATTTGTAGTTTATTGGCCATTTGGGCAGTTTTTCCATCTCTTTCATCTTTCTGGTTTAAAAGCCCACACTTGCACCTGTTTTCTGCCTTTCCTGTAAATAGTCTAGTCCAGATACAGATTTCCTGTATCCAAGACTGTTTGTAAGCTTCTGAGAGGTGTCTGCTCTTCAATTTTCCCCCTTACATCTGCTAGTTCTCTCTTCTCCTGCACTTTTAGTAGCTTATTAGTCTAGCACTTTACCATACCAGACTTCTTGTAGCAATTATTGTAGCACACAAAAGTGCTACCAGCACTAAACATTCTACAAGGAAACAGCTCCAGTACTGCCCACACCTCCATGCATTTCTAAAGGTCATTTCCCTGTGCTTTCTCCTATTAACCTGGTGAACTTGGGCATCCTGAGACAAATATAGCAACTGCCTCATATACACCGACAACCCACTCCTCTTACCTCCCAACACTCAGACTTGCAAGAGATGCACTTGTATATCCAAATTGTAAGACACGTACTCTCCAGCCAAGACTGGAATAGCTGGTCAGGAGGAGAAGGTCAACACTTGCACCACACCACATGAAACACATAGCCTTCCAGAACACACACCAGCAATGCCTTCACATAAAAACACAAGCCACACACCCACCTTCGCAAAGGCTCTCAATAAAAATCTACCCAAACTGCAGAGACCTCCAAGGCAGAAACACAGTTTACCACCACAACACAACACTAATCACAAGACACATAACTCTCCTAAACAGTGTGCCACTCAATCAAAGCTCCTAAGGCAAAACAGCATGCTCAGCGCACTAGTCATAGGTGACTTGATAGTGAGGCACACTGATGCCCCACTCACTAGGTTGAATAAGGAGAAAGTAACAGTCAGCTGCCTGACATGTGCCAGGATCTGCCACATAACGCACGTCTTCAGATCCCTCAAGAACAGGTATAAATATGACTCTGTCATTGTACATGTGGATGTGAATGACCTGAGACGTACCTCCCTGAAGTACAAGAAAAGAGACATGGTGGAGCTCTCGGATTATGTAGCCCAGGCGGGTATGACTCTAACCCTGAGCAGCATCCTACCATCACCCAGAATGATACCACAGTATAAGCAGAAAATGATTGATTTTAACAGTTGGCTAAGTTTCTGGTGTCATTCTAAGGGGATCCAGTATCTGTCTGCCTGGGATGACATGATTGACAGACCTTGATGCTTTGCCAGAGATGGCCTGCATCTGTCACCTCTGGGCTTCTGGATACTGTCCAAGGCTCCACCCCATAGTGCCTTTTTTAGAAGGTGTTCCAAAGACCAAATTACCACTGTAACAGCTACAAACAAATGCAATCTGAGGGTCATGCTGCTCAACGCTAGAAGTCTAATTCTCAAAATGCACTCCCTTGAAGCACTCCTTAAAATGGAGAATATCAACATTTGTGCTGTAACAGAGACATGGTTCAAGGCAGCAGAAAGCACCCCTGCACTACTAGGCTATAACTCATTCCACACCTTTCGGCCCCAGAACCTGGAATGAAGCTCCAAAGGCAGTGATGTTTCCATATTCATAAAGGATGTGCACACCTCCAGACTGGTAGCCCAACATAACACATCAGAGATACTTCAGGTGCAGCTAGCATTGGGTAAGACAGCGATTCAGATCGTAGCCTGTTATAGGTCCCCAACCATGTCCCAAGACTCACACTCCACGTTCCTAAGCACCCTTAGGTTCATAGGTAGGTACTAGGCTATCAGCCCTGGGGTCTATACAAGCCCAGACAAAAAGGTACCCTGGCTTTTGCCACCCAAGAAAATTATTTTCCTGTGCCACTGTCGAGCAGAGCCACAGAGGTGATCCCCGGGGTGAATGGAGAATATCAGGGTCCAACCTAACACTCTCATACTGGGCGATTTCAACTACCCCTCCATTAACTGGGAAAACTACTCATGTACCAATACACTTGCCCAACATTTCCTGGAATTCATTAATTCCAATGCCCTGGACCAGCTCGTTCTTACCCCCACTAGAAGTAGCAACATCCCTGACCTGGTCATTACTAACATATGTGACCGTTGCTGTACACCAGTAGTCAACTCCTCCCTGGTTAGATCCGACCGCAAACTAATCACCTTAGAAATCCACCCCCCCCCCCACAAAGGTAACCACCATGAAAAACTTCTCCAAAGCTAACTTTGGGCTCCTAAAAACAAAGGTGGCTAACTTCATGGCACCCATGCAGATGGAGAATAGTTCCATGACCACCGAATCATGCACCAAATGCACTGTACTAACATGTACACTAATGCATGGATCTTTCCATACCCAAGAGAACCAAGGTGCTCTCTTCCAAAAGAAGGAAGTTGAGATCCCTCATCAAATCCTCTAAAGCTAGCTATGAAAACAGAATTGCAGCAAATAGTAAAGACAACCACAAGGCCTTGTATACTTATGTAAAGAATCTCCACGGCAATACCCAGATTTGCTCTGAGCTACTGCACAATGGTACCTTCTATACTAAGTCAACAGATATTCCCAATATACTGACCGACAGATTCACTGCCAACTTTACCCCCCTCAAAGAACCAATTACAATACCAGTAGATTGCCAGCCACCCAGTATTACTGCAGCACAGGTTAAAACAGCACTGTCCAAGGCCAAGAATACAGCATCTATGGGACCTGACAATATCCCTGGCTGTGTTCTACCTGAACTACAGAGTGAACTGGCACCTCACCGGTGTGCCCTGTTCAGTCACAGCCTCACCTCAGGCTTTGTCCCTACCGAATAGTACACTGCTATAGTCATCCCTGTTCACAAAGGAGGAGTGACTACAGACTCTGGGAACTATTTCCCCATTAGCCTGACAAGTCTGATATGCAAAGCTGTGGAATGCATCATCATGGACCATTATTAACTCCCCAAGTGATGTTGACATCCTACAGAAAGGCCTCACTGAGACCAACGACTAGTGTCAGAACCATGGCCTTAAGCTCCTTGCCAAAAAATGTGTCATTATCCCCTTTGGGAAAAAACCCAGTTCCCAAGAACTACCACATTGATGGTAATCCACTGAACACAGAAGATGCTATAAGAGATCTGGGAACACAGGCTGACAGGAACCTCTCTTCTGACCACCACACTGCCACTGTGATCAGAAAGTCCTTCTATATGGCACATCTCATTACTAAGGGTTTTGCATCCAGGAAGAAAGAGGTCATTGTCTCGCTCTACTCTTCCCTCATTAGGCCAGTCATTGAGTACAGTGCCCCATTTGGCATGTACCTCATTAGACACCTGCAACAACTGGAGAGGCCGCAAAAGTACCTCACAAAGAGAATCTTAGGCCTTAAACACTTGTCCTATATGGACAGACTCAAAAAATTCCAACTATTCTCTGTCTCATATCGCCTACTTAGAGGTGATCTCTGCTTGACTTACAAAGCCATGTCTGACCCAGCTCTGTTAGAAATGCTACATCTAAATAAATCCCAATCCTTCTGCACCACACGCTCCAGAGACCTCAACCTCATTACTACAATCAACAGAATGTGCTGGAGGGACAGGTTCATAACCCAGAGACTGCCCATGCTATGGAATAGACTTCCCATACATGTCAAACAGAGCACCTCACTGGCCCTCTTCAAGAGAAATCTTGATGAGTGGATGGGAACTACAAAATTCAACCAAGGGATCACTCCAGTGGCTCTACTCGACAGAGGCACTTGGAACTAAGGTCAGGTGGCATAATACCATGGTAATCCTATGGGCTAGGCTTGTAAAAGCTCCATGGCCATTAGCCTAGTACACACCTATGAACCTATTGCTGTCATGGTATTAGGAACCCAGAAGACTGAAAAATTAAACCATATTTCAGTATATTGTATTACCTTTGCAGTATATTGTATTACCTTTGCAGTATATTGTATTACCTTTGCAAGAAAGGGATTCATCTCATCTTTCCTGCCCTTCTTTTCATTAATAAAGTGTTCTGTATTAAGTCCTTATTCAATTCATAAATCTCCCACAATACATTATACTGTTTTCTTATATTTCCTTTTACTGCCAAGTCATATTTTTAATATTTTCCATTGTATACCTCTTTTTCTTCAGATATACCATTTTATTGCAGCTCTAAATAAACTGTCTTGTATTTTCCTTTATAACCAAGCCATTAATCTTCACAATTCTTATAAAATACTCTCATTCCTTCATGTTCTTCAAACAACAGTTTTCTTTCTTTTTTTACAAAATCTCAAAAGTTGCACACTCCCAGGTTAACTTTTAATTTCTTTGCCTTCCCTCATTACTGTTATTTCTTTCTCAAATTCATCCCACTCAGCTTTGTGGTTGGAAAATCTTTCCATCATACTTCCCTTGTCGACCTCCTTCAAGCTTTTGCCATATAGAAAAATATTTTCCATCTTAAATACTTCCCTCATTTAAGTAAACTTCTCTCTTTTTCCATTTTTCATTTGAAATGTTGCATTATATTTGTACATATTTTCAATTCATTTTACCCTTAGCCACAATTGAAACATACCACTATAATGACATCCATATTTATCCTTACACACTTCTCCAAGTCTTCATCACTTTCATAGTTACAGAAGCCTTTAGGCTATATGGGCTGTGTCCTGCACATACAGTAGCTGGCTAGTTTCTCAACGTTTTGACAACCTCGCACAACTTCAGTCTGACTGCTGATTGCACCACACTAAGGGTAGAAATCATTAGTCAGAGTGAAGTAATCTTGAGTACTTGTAGTTTCAGGAGGAAGCATCTCTGAGACTTCACAGGAACAGCTGTCAGCTTTGAAGCTTCTTTCTGTCATGTAAGTCCCTTCTGGGAATCAGTCCACCCAAAATATTGCCCTTTTAAGAAAAATATTTAATCTAATGTTGTAAATTTGATGATGTCAATTTTCATTCATTCTTCAACAGCTGGGTTGGGATCCAACCTTCGGATCTGACACAGCCATTACTGTAACTCGTGGTAACCATAAAGCACTTAAGCTTCTCCCTTACCTGTAATGCACCAACCCCCTAACATAGCTCAGATCTTGTTTGCAGCTTTCACCAAATAGATGGGGGACATCTAGCGCTCTTGAGTTTTTTTCATATAAGTGAATTTTTCTTGTCTCATAGTTCTGTTTTTCCATTCTTATGTTTTTTTTGCACTTAGTGTATCACTTATACATACTATTGATGGTATTCTAGTGGCTATATTTTTCCTATTTAACTATTTTACATTGTTTAGTGTACTCTTGCATACCATTGTTGGTACTTTTTCTGCCCTTGCCATTTGTTTCCCTTGTCTTTTATTTAAAAAAAGAACCTTTCTCACCTTTAATGTGATCTATAACCTGTACAATTCAATTGAAAAACAAACAAGTCTGTTAGGGGAAAAAATATAAAAAATAAAAAATGTATGATACGCTGGTTGCATAAGTGTGCACACCCATAAACTAATACTTTGTGGTGTGTGCATACCCTTAAACTAATACTTTTTTGAAGCACCTTTTGATTTAATTACAGCATTCAGTCTTCTTGGGTATACACCTGCCATCAATTAAAGAGACTCTGATTAACCCCAAATAAAGTTCAGCTGTTCTAGTAGGATTTTCCTGACATTTACTCAGTTGCCTGCTACAGCAAAAGCCACGGTTCACAGAGAGCCTACAAGGCATTAAAGGGATCTTGTTGTTGAAAGGTATCAGTCAGGAGAAGGGTACAAACAAATTTCCACAACATTGGATATACCATGGAATACAGTGAAGTCAGTCATCAAAAAGTGATGAAAACATGGGACAACAGTGATGTTGCAAAGAACTGGATGTCCCTCCAAAACTGATGAAAAGACAAGACAAATACTGGTCAGGGATGCTGCCAAGAGACCTACAGCAACACTGAAGGAGCTGCAGGAATTTCTGACAAGTACTGGTTGTGTACTACATGTGACAACAATCTCCCGTATTCTCCATATGTCTGGACTATGGGGTAGAGTTGCAAGACTGAAGCCTTTTCTTACACAGAAAAAGATCCATGCCCAGCTAAATTTTGTAAAACAGTACATCGTCTCCCAAAAGCATGTGGGAAAATGTGTTATGGTCTGATGAGACCAAGGTCGAACGTTTTGGCCAAAATTCCAAAAGGTACGTTTGGCGCAAAAACAACACTTCACATCACCAGTGGAACACCATCCCCATTGTGAAGCAGGGTGTTGGCAGTATCATGCTTTGGGGTTGCTTTTCTTCGGTTGGAACTGGGGCTTTAGTCAAGGTGGAGGAAATTATGAACAGTTCCAAATACCAGTCACTTTTGGCCCCAAAACCTTCTGGCCTCAACAGATTTGGTTCCCCTTTCTGTGGCGTCATCTTCTTTACCCCCCCCCCCCCTCCCCTTGGATCCTGGATCCAGTTCCAGACCTCCTGTTTCACACAAGAGATATGATTCATCTGGATATCTCAAACCTCAAGCTGACAGAGTGATTTCTTTATTTCCTTTAATAGCAAGACAGCCTATGCCCTGTCCAGCATATACTTTTATCTTTCCATAAGAGCAAGAGGCTCTCCGGTTCGATTCTCGGCTGAGGTGCCTTCTGTGTGGAGTCTACATGTCCTCCCTGTGTTCATGGGGGTTTTCTCTGGGTGCTCCGGTTTCCTCCCACATTACAAAGACATGCATCTGGAGCATTTCTCCTCGGGCCGCTGCTGAATAATTGGCTTCGTTCCAAGTCGGACTTTCATGGTTAACAAATGTTAAATAAATAAAATAAAATAAAATAAATAAAGCTTCTCTGAGGAAACTTTATAGAAGTAAATGGAAGAGGTTTGTTTTTGGGTGCATAAGGAACATATTGACCCTTTTCAGCCTCTGTACAAAGTGTCCTTGAATTTTTGGCAACAATTTTCAATGAATTACCTAGCTCCTCAACACTTGCTGGCAGCAATCTCTAACTTCCATATTGGATTTGAGAATTCTTCCCTGGCTTCATCTAAGCTTTGTAAAGTCTTTTTGAGAAGCACTCTTCTGCTGCGACCAGCTTATAAAGACCCTACTCTACCATGGGACTTGAATTTAATACAGCAGGTCTTAATTCATTCCCTCTTTGAACCAGGAGCAAAATGTGATCTTAAATTTCTGACCTGGAAAACCATCTTTCTAGTGACCATTACCTCTGCTAGAAAAATTTCTGAACTTCAAGCATTGTCCTCCAAACCTCACTACTTAATTTTTCTAAGGGATAGAGTAACATTACGAACCTACCCTTCATTCCTTCCTATGGTGGGGTCAGAGTCCAACATCAACCAGTCTTCTTTCCAAAATTTGAAAACAAAAGAGAATACATGTTGTACTTGTTAGATGTTCATAGACAGTTACATTTCTACTTACATAGGAGAAAAGAAGTTAGAAAATCTTATCAACTTTATGTCTGCTTTGTGGATTCCAGATTATTTAAATCAGTTACTAAAGTAACTTTGACAAGATGGCTTACCGACTGTATACTTTTGTCTACAATAAATTGGATATCTGATTACCAAAACCTTTAAGAGCCCACTCAGCTAGATCCATGGCAACTTCATAGGTTCATACTAGGCTATCTGCCCTAGGGCATTTATAAGCCTAGCCAGAGTATGTTTGGCTTTCACCACCCATTTTAAATTAATTTTACTATGCCCTTTTTCGAGGTTAGTATACTGTGCCTCTGTCTAACAGTGACACAGAAGTGATACCCGGGGTAAACCTATGATCTTCCATCCACTCATCAAGATTCCTCTTGAAGAGAGTCAATGAGGGACTCTGCCTAACCTGGACTGGGACTTTATTCCAGAGTGAAGGGAGCCTCTGGGTTATGAATCTGTCCCTCCAGCATGTCCTATTTATTTCAGTGCTGAGGTTCAAGTCTCTCGAGCGTGTAGCTCGATGGGATTTGGATTTTTTGAGGTGCAGCATGTCCCTTAATTCCGGGATGGACATGGCTTTATACATCAGGCACAGGTCGCCTCTGAGCAGGCGGTATGCCACTGAGTAGAGCTGGAGTTTCTTTAACCGGGCAGCATATGGCATCTGTTTGAGCCCTTTGATCCTCTTGGTGAGGTACTTTTGGGGTCTTTCCAGTTGCTGCAGGTGTTTGGTAAGGTACATCCCAAAAGGGGCATTGTACTCGATTATGGGCCTGATGAGGGATGAGTAAAGAGGCACGATGACCTCCCCTAATCTAGATGTGAATCCCTTCATGATTAGGTGGGCTATATAAAATCTCTAGTAGGACTAACCTGATTAAGAAAAGGTAATTAAAGAAAGAAGCATTTCAGTGAATTCTGAACTGGTACTCAGATTTAATATGCATCTCTTCTGTTACTCTTTCAAAATGGCTTTAAATCCAAACAAAGCTAAAAACATAATAGTGTGGAATAAATATGGATTATTACAAGTGGTCAAGTAAAGTAACGTCTGTATAAGCACTGATCTGACTAGTTCTTTTAAAGGAGTGTCCCCCTCAATATTCTTGAACTTTAATAAATAAAGCAGTTAATAAATGGTAATCAAATGCTCCCCTTTTAAGTATCCTAATTAAAGTTTGCAGCTTAACTTGCTTAGCAACATTTGCATCCAAACCATTAAGATTTAGTATGCCATATTTTAAAATATGCATACCTTCCTTTTCTACAGATTTAATTGTTTGATGTTCTTTAGTAAATCTACTTTTGCTACCTTGATTTTGGATAAACTTCTGAAATTTGAAGTATATCCTAAATGTACTTAATTGAAATGTTTGGCTGTAACACTGTTTTTTCCTCATTGTAAACATCAAGAATGTGATGCTGGAGTATAATCTTCCCCTAATGTGTATTTTTGCTGGTATAAAACAGTGAACCGTCATAGGAAGCACCATACATATATGTTCTGAACTACAGGCAAATCAGGTCTTCACATCAAATATTTTTTCATTAATATACAAAACAGAATCACTTGCTGTGTATCTGCTCACACAACATAAACCACATCTGTCTAGAACCTTTTTATGCCTATCACCTGTGTCTTGCCCAGTGGCTTCCCTTCCTTTGCTGCACTTTTCCATTTGTTCCACTTCTGGGATGGGAACCAAACACCTCCAGCTCAGACAAGTGCTCTACGCTCCATTTGTTTCTTGGGTGGAGGAGCACTTCAGTCCATTCACTCCTGGAAGATGCCAGTAGGTAATCAGCAGACCATTCTGTGGGACTCAGCAGACTCCTCAACTGTCCTCCTGTGTGACATCTATCTTGAACCCCACAAGTGCTTTCAAAGGGAGTTATGCATGCTTCCACATGTCTTTCCTTCAGCTTAGAACTGCACATTCCAGGCAGTTTATGTGCTCACCATGCCCATTCTCCACAATACAGCGCCTAGTTCTCCTGATTGTCACCCAAATAGTGAGCCAGAACTGCCTCCATTCACCCAGGATGTGTGAGCTGCCAATGGTTCCATCCTCCCTAGCCCATCTCCTTCAGAATCTGTGCTGCTTATTGAATACAGTTCATCTGTGTCTTAGTCAGGTTTAATTCTTCTGCACCAAAGGGCCAGGCTGCATACATAGCTGATTTCATACCTAACTGTTGTTTTTGGCTTCTAAAATATATAGCTGCCATACTTTCACCATTAGAAAAATAAGCAAAAATTTCAAAGGTAAGGTCCTTTATAAGATGTGGTCTGTTACCAGGACTCCACCATGTTTTAGTGCGATTAGTCACATTGTCCGTTGATGTTTATTTGAGTCCAGCTTTTGACAGGCTTGTCATGCTACACCACTAGCCAGATAAATATTTGCTTAGAAGATATGTAGACATTCTTCTGTTTGCATTAAACCATTCATTTAATTAATTTCTAGAAAAATAATAATGTGACTTCTTTTTCATATGTGCCTGCCTTGTGCCACAGGCTTTTTCTATACCCTTTTTAATACTACCCTGATTCAATTTACACTTTACTAACTTGTAAGTCACAGTTTTAACATCAAGAGCTAAATTCAAGGTACTGATTAGTGATTTTACATGACAAAGTTTACCACAACGAAATAAGTTAATTAACTAAGTGAATGGGTGCTACTCACACAGAGAAAGAAATGGCTTTGTGTAGATATTTGGTGTGCAGGTGAGGTGTCATAATTCTACTCCCACCTCACTGAAATTTTAAATCCCCCCCATATCATGTCCTTTAGACCTAACCATTGTTAACACCCACTCTGCTTTCCCCTTCCTGTTCTCCAATACTCTTACCAATCATGCCTTTCTCTACTACTCTTTTTCTTGTACTACCTCCATTACTCTTCCTTCATACTCACACCTCTCTTAATATCCAGTTATCTCCTATTCACAAAGTTCCTACAATACCTCATACTAGAGATACCGCATCTCCTTATAATTCATTTGCTATTTTCGCTTCTATCTTTTCTACTGAAACTCCACGTCCTTAAATCAAAATTTCCCCCACCTACACCACATTCCCTAAAAACAAAAACAAATATTTTATCTTTAATTTATACAAATATAACTGCCATACTACCCTAATGTTCTTCTTGCAGGAGAAACTCATCCCAATCCAAGTCCCACTCAACTCAACTCCACTTATAACTATAGTCCCACTAACTTATGCGCCTCTGCCCCCTCCAAACAAACAAATCTCCTTTTACTCAATAAACGCTAGAAGTATATTAAACAAGGTTAGTGAACTTCATGCTTGGATCTCTAGCCACACCCCTGATGTCATCACCCTAACAGACACTTGACTAAAACCCCAACACCATGACAAAGACATTCTCCCTCCTGGCTATAGTACACTGCTCCTTGACCGCCAAAAGAAAAAGGGCGGTGGAGTTGCCATTGTTTACTCTAATCACCTTTCTCTGACAACTCATAATAAAACTATCCCATCCTTTTCGCCTGCTGAAATACTGACAGCCAACCTTGTACTTGATACCCATACCACCATCACAATTGTAGCAGTCTGCATTCCCCCAGGGGAGTACTTACCCTGCTGGAAAACATACTCTCATACTTCCCTCAATATCTTCCTAATGAAACCATTATTCTTGGTGATGTCAATATTAATTGGTTAACTCTCTGAACCCCAAATTCTTCCTTACACATTAACGTGTACAGCTTTACTCAACTTATCACTGATGCCACCCATACCAACAGCACCCCAATAAAAGTACTTAGATATATCCCTCACTTTACTAAACAGCATAGATTTATCACATGCCGCAAGCTTACTAACTACCACCCAGACACCTTTAAATCACTTCTCTATAAAGTTAACTGGAATTTCCTTACCCAACTCCCCCTTGACGATGCTGTCCTGTCCTTCAAGTCCACCTTTCTCAGTATTCTTGACGAACTTGCCCCACTTTGCACAGTCCATATTAAATTTAATATATCTCCATGGCTATCAAATTTTACCCACATCCTAATGAAAAATAGAGACAGAGCATAAAAAATATGGACCAAAACAAAGCTCCCTGCAGACTTGCTAAAATACAAAGAATTTAGAAATCAGACCAAAGAGTGTGTTAATAAAGATAAAAGACTTCTACTATAATCCACCCTCAGCCTTGAAATCTAACTCAAAAAATTTTTGGAACTCATCAAACCACATACTGCATCCTGGTGATCCCTGCTCCCTCAATCCTTATCCTGATAAGACTCCCAAAGATACTGCCTCCACCTTCAACACACATTTCATTGACTCTATATCCAAACTATTTAACCCCAGTGCCAACTCATCTACCTTTAATAATATTTCAAGCCACTCTCTGTCAAATCCCGCTATACTCTCATCGATTTTTTCCCTCAAACCTGTACCCACTAGCTACATCAAATCCCTTCTCTCTAAACTCAAACCTTGCTCAGTCTCTACCGACAACATTCCTTCCCTTTTCCTTCAGTTAGTTGCTGACTCTCTTGCTCTCCCTGTATTTACCTTAATCAACCACTGCATCTCAGAGTCCAAAGTCCCTTACATATGGAAACAATTCTTCACTCTACCAGTACATAAAGGAGGTAACTCCTCAGACATCACTGATTTTAGACCAATTGCCATCCTCTCTCCTCTCTCTAAAGTTCTAGAAAAATGCATACATAAACAAGTTATGCACTACCTACTCTCTGAAAATCTGCTCACACCTACTTAACATGGCTTTAGACCAAAGCATAGTACTACTACTACCCTACTATCATTCCTTAATACTATATCCCTTGCCTTGACTCCTGCCTAGCCTTAGATCTCTCTAAAGCTTTTGACACTGTCTCTCACTCTCTCCTTCTGCACAAACTAACCAGCCTTAACTTCTCCCCTGCTACTGTTGCATGGTTTTCCAGCTCCCCTCACTGACAGATTTCAAGCAGTGAAGTGGCAATCTGCACACTCCCCTCCTCTCCCAGTTAAAATGGGTGTACCCCATGGTTCCATCCTTGGTTTACCACTTTTCAATATCTTCACTAATCTTCTTTATTCTTTCTGTCCTCAGTCATCATTGGTCCAATACGCTGATGAATCTACTTTCATCACTATTGCTGATTCTCCCTCCAAACTCATCTCTACAACACAGACTTCCTTTAACTCAGTAGAAAACTGGCTCTCTGATAATCAGCTTATCCTTAACCCCAAAAAAACTAAGCTACTGCTTTTTCTTCCTAAAAAATACAACCAGTTTAAATCGACTTTCACAATCCTGTCCCTCAATACCACACACATTGAGGTGGAAACTAGCACTAAACTCCTTGGTGTTATCATTGATAACCAACTTAAATTCGATCAACACATTAACAATTGTATCAAGAAAACTTATCAGAAACTAGGGCTCCTCTACCGCAACAAAAAGTTTCTCAACAGTGAAGCTAAAGTGACTCTCTCTAATGCCTACCTTCTACCCAGTCTATTATATGACTCTCATATTCTTACTTGCCTCAACTCCATACTCCTTGCCAAACTTGAATCTACCTGCAACAAGATAGCCAAATTTGCAGCCCATCACTTACAAGTCACATCACTGTCTGTCACTCAAACACCTTAACTGGCTAGAACTACCTCACCAGTTTTTTCTCCCTCAACTCCAGATGATCCACTCTATCCTTTATCAGCCTTCTTACTGTCCTACCCTATCATCTGTCATCTATTCACCTGTTAGATCCCTCCAGAGCTCTAACCTAGATCTGCTACAAATCCAAAACCTAAAACTAAGAAAGACTGCATTCTCTATAGCTATAATTCTTCCAAGGCCTAGAACAAACCCCCAATCGAGATCAGGTCACTCAGTCAACTTAGTCAATTCAAGCTAGCCACTAAAGAATACCTGTTAAGCCAGTGGACCTGCCTCTGTACCTACCCCCCTTAAACAGGTTATCAACCCTAACTGCATAACTCTATCTGTTCCCAACTTATGCAACTTTAACTTTCAAGACCTTGTGTCACATTAACTTCTCTATCCTAAGCACATTACATACATTCTTATCTGCATAATGTAATATTTTACTTTTGGTGACAAAACTATTGTTAGTCCTTCTGAATGATGTAGGATTCAAAATCTGACAGACATAATAACTAGTTTGCTGTAGTAAATCCTTGTTTTTCATGTATATGTTGCTTTGAATAATTTCTATATACTGGTTGTTGATTGTTTACTTATTTTTGTAAGTGATAATCTGTAGAACGTGGAGCTTTTCTCCCTGGGCCTCTGCTGAAAAAGGGCTACTTAGCTCAGTCGGACAAACCCAGTCAACAAATGTAAAATAAAATGTAAAATAAATACATAAATAAATTGATACCCATACAAATAATTTCAGTATCAGAAGTATGAAATATAAAGTCCAAGGCAGTGAACAGATATTATCTTCTAGAATGTGCAAGGCTGCCATGTTACCTTACACTTTCTTTCTGTTCAAGTGGGTATATTATTTCCTTTCAGACTGAAAAATCCAGAATATGTCAGGAATATATTTATCTTGATTGAGGGCATGGTTAGGATGCTGACAGGATAGCACCAGAATTCACCTGCTCTGCTATTTTATATATTTCTGACAGGAAATATTTTTCTATCTTATCAGCCTTATTCAAATAGAAATATATACACCAAAGTGCCCTCTAAGATAGAATCAAAAACGTATTTGTTATTTCAAACTTTTCCTGTCAAATTTTCTACTTGAAAAATACCTCCACATACAGCCTGAAAATGAATCATATGAAAGCAAACTCACAGGACTTATCTCTCAAGAAAGAACTTCAGTTGGTTTTTCTCTAATATTCAGGATTTATCTTTAAAAATATTCAAAATGGACACTAAACTTGATAATTTCAAAGAGAAGTGTACCAAACAAATGGACAAAAAATCATAAAGCACTACAACAGCCAAGAGCCCAAATATCTGGTATCGAGGACTCACTAATTGATATGGAAGGGAGACTAAATGAAGATGAACATACATTGAATTTTTATTGAAGCAGAATACTTCTCTCCTGAACAAGGATGATCTTGAAAATGGATCCAGCAGAAACATCATCAGGATTTTTGGTTTACCAGAACAAATAGAAGGAAATAATATGGTAAATGTTTTGTCATCATGGCTGCCTAAAATACTGGACTATTGTCATTTGGTATTGAGAGAGCACACAGATCTTTGGCTTCAACTTCTCCCTCAAAAAGCAATGCTTCTTTGAGATCTACTATTGTATTTTCCTTCACAGGAAAAATAATTTTTCTAAAGACAGTTTGGTCAAAGTCCCCCATTAAACTTGAAGAACGGATTATCTGGTTTGACAATGACTATTTCTCTTTGCGTATAGCTAAAAGAAAGTGCTTTCTTCTATTAATAAGAGACCAGAAAAAAACACATATGCAGTTCATCTTTTGTTTCCATCCAGATTAAAAACCTCTCTTCCAAATGAAGCTAAAATCTTTGAAGAACTAGAGTCTGCCTTAATGTATCTGAAGATTAACATCTTAGAACAAACATATTGGAACAGTTCTTCCTTAAAGAGACAAACAGAAAAATTCCGATGGAAAATGAGTGAAAAGAAGAAACTAAAGGACAAGTAAATTAAACATTACCTAGCTTCAATATGTGAAATCATTTATTTTTTTATTTCTCCTCTTATCTACTTATTATAACTGAAGCTGAATCGTCTGTCATCCAAGTGATAATGAAAAGAGACTCTGATCCATCTGTATTAAGGTAAATATATTTAATTTCCTGTATTTGTTATAAAGTTAATTATTTAAAACCTTTCTTTCCTTTTCATGCCAGATACCAACACATACAAAATAATGTTACCTGATAACTTAGTTTGAAGTAAATATGCAGTACAGCTAATGCTATTTTTTCTAATAGCGCCTTTATATTACTAGCTTGATTTTATTCCAGGTCTTTTTACATTGTCTGATGACTAAATGATATACATTTCATAGTCTTATTATGATTTTACATTGTAAAATCATTAAATATACCCAAAATAGTTTATTGATTATGTTTCCTAAGGTTTTCTGTTAGCTGACACACTACATTCTTAAGATGCATGCTGTCCATGATTGACTTGCTGGTTATGTGCCTCTTTGAAGAGGCTTTTCTTGTCACTTGACATTCAGGTGCCTCCGTTGCTTTGTGGTGGGACTGTTTTGCAGGGTGGCTGTCTCCAGTAGTGATTTGGGTGATGTTTGTGGCTGCTGTACTGATGTGGTCTGTCTGGATGTGTGTATGTGTGTGGTTCTCTTCATGATGTCTGGTGGTTTTGGATATGCTGAGATTCCTACTTGGTGGGCTGTTTTTTTTTTTTTTTTTTGCATGGCATGTCTGTAGGGATTGACAGTGATATTTATTTTCTTTCTTGGATTGTGCTGTGCCCTATACTCTTGTTTGGATTGGATCTCATTGGTGATGTAGGGGGTGTGAAATAGTTCCTGAGTTTACTGGTGATAAAATTGTGTCTTGGACTGGATCTTTTTTTTTGGGGGGGGGGGGGGATCGCTTTTGGTGGGACTCTGTTTTGATTTTGTTTAGGTCACTAATTAGGTGAAGAAGCCTCGACTCATTATTTTTGAGTTTTGAGTGAAACTAGTGGTTTCTAGTTGGCACATTCTTTTCTTTTACTTGATTTCAGTTTCCTGCCATGTTCGAGTGAGATGTTTTAAAAATTAAGAGAATATTAGTGATTTCATCAGGTTTTGTAGTCAGTCAAACTGTTGGGGAGGCTCTTTTTTAACTTGAAAGGTTAAAGGGAAGCTAAAACAGCGTTAGCAGTGGTTAATAAGACAATATTGCATAATTCATTTGCTTAGTTTCTAATGCATTACCTTATTTGAAACCTATCTTATCATAAATGACAACTGACTTGTTATATGTTTTATTACTTTATTTCACTTAGCTTATCAGCAGTGGTAAATAAATATGTAAGTATCTATAAGTACGGTAAAATGGGTACCTTCTCCTGGATGTGATGCTCCAAAGTGAATGCATGTTTGACTTTTAGAGAAACATTCTGTTTTGTCTTACAGTAGTAAAAATTGAAAATGCTCTTATATTAAAAAAGTATTTATGCAAGTTTAATACACTTTATATGGAACATATAATAGATTTCAGCTTACACAATTATTTCATTGAGTTTGTAATAAATACATCTTAGCTGAATGTTTCAATGTATTAATAACTGTATATTTTTTTATTATAGTATTTAAGGCTCACTATTCTAGAATAAAACCCTATAGAGTTTGCTGATGCAATCTTTTTTTTTGTTACTTTTACTTCTTTTCATAACACTATATTACTAGTAGGGTGTTATATATCTATATAATTACAATTTTTGTCAATATTTTAAAATTTAACAATTAATATGGGGGCCTTTAACTACTATCTTGTTTATTTTCTGTAATGGAAAATATTATTTTAATAGTAGAAGAGAGGATGTTGGCTTATTTTGGATGGGTGGGAATGTTTGGATAGTATTACTATTCAAACAGGGAATTTTAGACTCCATGTGGGGATTGAAGGGTTTTATGAATCTCTGTTTACTTCCAATGAAGGTAATTTATTTTGGGGTGTCTAATATTGTTTTTCTTGTATTTACTGCTAGCAGTCTATTTATCAATGAATGTATCCCTTCTTATGAGTTACTTTCGAGATGGGAAGTGATTCAAATGTACATTCAATATTTGGTATTCATGAATATTTATTATATAGAACTACTACTTCAAATGTATGTCTCATTTTAAATGCATCTATTTAAACATCAGTGGCTTCAATAATGGTTGCAAGAGAGGGGAAACTAAATAGATTTTTGAAACTTTTTAATTCTCAAATTATATTTTTGCAAGAGATTCATTTATTACAAGCTCACATTGATGCATGTAATACTAAATCATATTCAGTATTATCCAGCTTTCACCATAATAAAAAAAGAGGGGTGGTAATGTTATGGAGAAATAATATACATATACCTAAAGTAGTTAGTTCTTATAAAGATGTTAAAGGTTTGCTATGTTCAGTAACACTGGAAATTAATAGAACATTCTATACTGTTATTACTTTATATTGGTTTCCTGTGATACGAATTAGAACCATTAAACGGCTCCTGGACCAAATTGTTCATATCACAATAGACAGTATTGTAATAGCAGGAGGCTTTAATTGTATTTTAAAAGATGAGGATTCTAACACCACAAGAAAGAGAAGAATATTGGGACCTGCTAAGAAATTAATAAAATTTATAGATTTAATGAATTTTAAGGCTATTCATGATTTCTCAGATCCAGACTCACTTTTCTTTACACTTTACTCACATAGACGTGGAACTCAAGCTACAATTGATAGCGTTTACATACCAAATCATCTAGCAAATAGATTAGATAAGATTAAGGTTAGATTGTGTCCTCTTTCAGACCATAATGCAATAACTTCTGAATTAATCCTAAAACAAAACAACAATATTCCCATTAAATGTATGCCTGCCTATATAACTAACTTGAAAGACTTTAAGGAATATTTCCTAAAAGAAATTAAAAATGTTATGATTACTAATTATATGAAGGACACGTCTGATGAGATGCTTTAAAAGCATACTTATAAGGCAGAATTATATCCTGGGATACTTTTAAGAGAAAACAATAGGATAAGAAACTGATTGAATTACAAGAACTAATAGAGAAATTAAAATTAGATAACAAAACAACAAATACAAATCTGGTAAAAGATATAAATGAACTAAATAGCAAATACTTAGAAATCGTACATCATAAAACCATGATTAATTTGGAGAGGATTAAGAAAGTTAAATATTCAGTTAATCCTAAATACACATGTACGTTAGCTATCAAAATAAAAATATTTAACAAAACTAATCACATTAAAGAAATATACCCCGCAAGAAAAGTCATTGAATTAGAGAACATCTTGAAAGAATATAGGGATCGCATTAATGCAATAAATATGAATAACTCTTTAATGGATTCCCAAGAGAAAATTTTTTAAATTATTAAAAAATATACTAAGGAAAAATTAAATGAGGATCAAATTATTCTTATGTATAGACCTATTTCAAACTTTGAATTAAAACCCCAAATTAAAAAATTAAAATCAGACAAGGCTTCTGGGAATGATGGCCTCATTACTGAAATATATAAGCTAGTGCCAAAAGAAACTTTAGATACATTGCTTAAAGTTTTAAATTTAGAAAACATTTCTCCCTCCTTATTTCCCCAATTTTAAAATCAAAGATTCTGTAAAATGTTCTTCTTGTAGATCAATTTCTGTATTAAACATAGACTATAGCTATTTATGTCCATTCATGCCAGTAGATTAAAATAATTTGTCCCATTCCTGATTAATGATGATCAAACTGGTTTTATCCTAAATTGGAACTATTATGACAATATTAAAAGAATGTTAACATTAATTGTCTTTGCAAATAGAACAAAAGAAACTTCATTATAGTAAGTCTAGATATCAATAGTGCTTTTGATTTGGTCAATTGGAATTACTTCTCATTGGTACTAAAAGAAAGTAACTTCTCAGATAAATTTATACAGCTTATTAATCTCTATGTTAATTCTTATGCATATGTAAAAATAGTTTCATTCACTTCAGAATCAATGAAGATTTCTAAAGGAACTAAGCAAGGATGCCCACTTTCACCTTTACTATTTACTTTAGTTATAGAGCCATTTGCTGATTTGATAAGATCACACCCAGACATAAGTGGTATTCAGATATATACGAACCTAACTTCTAAAATCCAGTTGTTTGCAGATGATATTCTTTTGACATTAAATGAATGTAATAATTCACTTTCACCTCTTTTTATCCTAATAGAAATCTTCCAGAAGAAATCTGGACTTTCTTTTGTTGAAAACAAAACAAACAAAATTTAAGTATAAATTATAACAATGATATAGAAAAAAGATTTAATAAATGTTCAGTCCAAGAAAACAAGAAAAACCATCCTGGAATAATTATGGATGAAAACTTTAATAAAACCATAGCCATCACTTATAATAGTAGTTTAACTTATGTAGAGAATCTCATAAACAAGTGGAATAACTATCTATTTGCTATGGATGAGAATTTCCATAATTAAAATGATTATCTTACCAAAGATTCCATGTATTGTGCAATCATTATATTTACCCCCTCCAAAAACCTTTGTAAAAAGTTTAATTCTTTAATATTAAAGTTTCTGTGACACCCTAACAAGACTAGAATTGCATTGAATCATCATATTAGAGATTGGTCATTCAAGTGGTATTGCGTTACCAGATCAAGAACTATATTCCCTATCATCTGTTATCAAAAACAATAGTTCTTTGGTCAAATAGTTCTTATACTGCTAAATGGAAAGACTACCAAGGAAACTTTTAGATACAACGTAATTCCTCTAAAAACTATAATTATTATTTAACTCCAAATAATTCCTTGCTCTGGATATTAAAAGAATATTTCATAAGTAATCCTAAAACAGTTGATTCTAATTGCTTTACTATTATATTGAATAATTTGAGAAATTTTATCTTTAGAAATCCAATGTATAAAGTTTGTTTTTCCTTATTTTTCTAATAGCTTATACTCAGAATAATATTTTTATTCTAAATCTATCTGTAATGACTACTTTCAAGGAAAATAGTCTGATATATTGGTTCCAGTTAATGAATAAAGGAAACTTATATTCTGCTCAGTACATAATGAATAAATTTGATATGGAAGATTATTTATGACTGCATGTACAAAATTGTAGACAATTTGTTGAAAACAAAATTGAAGTTATGCAAGCATCAGAAATTCTATTCCAAATTTAATTGAACTTTTATCTATTATAATACAACATACATATTTGTAGAAAATGTCTTGAATCTAAAATTTATAAAGTGTACAAAAAAGAATTAGAATATAATAAAGAAAGCTATTGGAATTACTTTAAACTTATAAACAACAACCCCCCTCCCAATGATGAGGATAAAAAAATATTTTATCATCATCTAAACAGACCACATGTTCACTTAAATGGAAATTATTCACATAGAAATTTTTACATAGACCTTTTTTACTTCACATGCAATAGAATTAATATCCAAAAACAAGTTGGTTTGTTGGAGATGTAAATTAGACATTAAAGCTGACTGGCAACATATGCTCTTTGAATGTGGTCATTGCCTTCCTACAGGCTTTATTTTCTGGCAAATTGACTTTAACTAAATCACTAGTTCTTGTTAATGCACCAATCCCTGAGTGTTTTATATGACTGAAACATACAATTCTGTGGGGCATACTAACTATTGCAAGGAAAATAATAACAGGAAACTGGACAAATGAATGGTACTCCCTCCTTCAATTAATTTTTGAACATTGCAACTGATGTTTGTCAAATGGCACTTAACATCATTAAGTCAAGATCTACAAGAGTCACTTCTTCTTACAATGCTTGGAAAAGTTTAAAAGAGCTATTAAATAAAAAATGGTTGATATTTCTAGTACAGCTAACTGCAGCATTTCTTAGAATATTTTTATTTAGTAGACACCCTTGTAAATAGTTCTTTTATGTTTTTATGTAATGGTTTACAATTTGTTTTTTTATATCTTTTTTCTCTTTATTATGTCATATATTTCCTTTTTAAATGAAATGTTAGCACATTTGTTTGTTTAAAATTCAATAAAAATGTATTTAAAAGAATGTATCTATCTTATTTTAACTTTAAATCAAAAATCAAAGTCTCCAATAAAAGCTTATGCACCAAATGTAATATAGATTTTTTTCTGTTAAAAACTTAAGTAAAATTGTTAGAGGAATATTTAATGTAACATGATTATAGATTCCCAACTGCATTGTTGTAAATAAATGGAAAGCTCATAACTGGAGATGGTAACTGAAACAAGTAAAATGCTACTTTGTATTGATAAGGGTACACATTTTGTAAGATTCCATATAATTAAGGTAGATGGGAGGAGACAGACAGAAACAAGCCTTTTGGTAATGTCACTAAGATGCTGCATGTTATACACCTCTAGCTATTAATGCTACTATATGTTTTAGTTGTATTTTTTCAAATGACAGTGTATATTTCACAATATACATATTCTCAAGAGTGCTTGGTACACATGCAAATTTTCTCTTTGGTAACAGTATGCTGAAAATGACTGAAACATCATCTGATCTTATTAATAATGTCAGTCAAGTGTTTGTGAGGTGTTACTTTTCAGATTTAGGTTGCACATCATTGTTTAAATACTCTTTTTTAGAAATACTCAAAATATGAGTTCAGCCAGTTTGTTTGACATAGAAACATAATGCCCTGTCTATAATCTAGGTGATCAAGGTTTGATTAGTAGTACAAGAATCCTTTGAGCCTTGGCATGGGAAAAATTAGCATGCCTGTCCTGGATGGACATGACAGAACAGGTCCCTTACCCACTGGGTGGGGTTAGGAGCATGTTAACAACACCTGTGATAGCTGCCTGTATGATCACTCCAGTTACAACTCCCACCCATGAGGAATGAACAAGCTGGCAGAGTACAAGAGCTCTGATGTTCAGAACGAAAGAGGAGAAAAAAGGACATATATAGGTAAAAAAATATTAGGATGCTTTGAACAATAAAGCACTGAATAGTACAGCTAACATTTAATGACTAGTTACTTTTTCGTTTTCAAACTGATTTTGGTAGAGTTGAATAAATCTTGTTAGTTTTGAACCTGAACTTTTGCAGTAGGATATCCTTCCTTGATGGATGAGATTACATAGATGTGTTATGTATGACATTTTGCTGTAACTGTGATTGTTGCTGCAAACATTATTGGAGAAAGTTACTGACAAAGTTAAAGAAATATGAATGTGGTAGTTGTACCTCTGTTGTATGAGTAAAAAGAATGCTTTCAAGTTTAAGGTTTTGCTGGCAGTCTTTGTACCATTTATTATTTGTAGTAGTTTTGAGATGTATCTAGGGTTTTGGAAGGGTTGGTCATATAGTTTTTCTGTTCATTCATTAACAGAAAAATAGGTGGAGAATGCTAAGTATTATTTCTCTAAAATACATCTGTTGACAGTCTTACGAAGTACACACCCTCTTGCTGACAGCATGTAATGCACTACCGCGTGATGAATACAAATTCCAAGTGCCTCATCTCCTGAAACTCAGTTCCCTGACTGCATTTCTGTTGAAATACATTGTCAAGAACTGTGCAATGACTAAGTACCATTTCCAGATGTTTTTCTTTTCCACTCTTGTAATGTGACCATGGAGTTGAATATATCATTTCGGATGTGTGTGTGTATGTGGGGGGGGGGGTGTTTTTGTACATTTCTTTTTGGCTGGTTGATTTTCAGGGAGTTGAAACTCAACAAATTTGTGTTTGTCCACTCACCATGTAATTTTGGAATGGACTGTGTGTGAGAATGTGAGGATGCACAGAGCTGCAAATATTGAATTTGTTTGTGGCAGTAAAATGAGTAGTTTAGAAATGAGTGGACATTTTTGTGTTGTGAAATGTTGAAACTCAGTTTCTAGAGGATGTATTCTAACTGTATGCAAAAACTTTCTAAACCCCTGTGGTCTTCATGTTACCTCTGGAAGCAGATTTCTTTAGACGTATCACCTCTTACTTAGCAATTTTCATTTATTGCATTTATAACTTGGAAGAATTTATTTTTTGATCATCATGCTTCTTTCTGACACAGTTACAGCTCATGAAAACATGTTTTACTGTATTTCTTTTACCATTCACTATTATGTTTTATGACTGTGAAGGTACAGTATTGACCTTGTGTTTGTTATTCAGCTATTGAACCATATACTATTTTATTACTAAAATTACTTTTAGTAGAAGGGACATTGGAGTGTAACAAGGAATTGTAATATTGCTGATCGACAGGAGAAAGGACCAAAACTGGGTGTTTGCTTTATGAAAATGATTTTTTTTCTGATAACACTTCAGTTGCAGTCTAGCTTAGTCCAGTTTGTGCCATTTACCTGAATATAGGATGGAGATGTTTCATGTCTCCAGACAGAATCTGCTAGGCACTAAGCTTTACTGATCAGAAGGTGAGTGCACAATACAAGAAACCTTGGAAATACAGTGTTGACCAAGGAATAAAGCAATTTCAGTGAGTCATTAAAACAGTGATATTGACCATCTTTCCACTGGGATGTAGAATCAACCTTAAGACTTCCCCATTACTCCTTTCTATTTGACCTTTTAGAAATGCTGGTGTGGAGTGAGTCTTCTGGAGTCAAAATTACTTTGCTTCTCTCTAGATTAATCAGTTATCCTTTAAGAGAAATAGTATTAACCTTATTGTACCTGGGTATACTGAAATATTTCATTTGAAACACATTAACGCTTTAGGTACTTTGGAATTGCAAAATAGTAGTTTGCTATACTTGCTATAAATTGTTAGCAGCATTGATGTAAGTGTTGCATATTTTTAAATGTAACATGTTTCAGTTTAGAAGAATATCATAAATAGTCCATTGGTAAATATAATTTAAGGGGTCTGTGTTATAAACCCGAAAGCCGAATTAAGTGAATATGTTTACATCAACACATAAAGGTCGATGTACGAAATGAGAGAACAACGTAAATGGCGAAAGGGAGAATACCGAACATATTTCCTCGGCCAGCAGGGTGATCGTGGGCATGAGGAAATAAATCCTTTTCATCACTGTAGTGCAGTCTCAGAGTTGGTATATTTAAGTAGGGGGTGTGGGGGGCTTGCCCCCCTGCAAAATTGTTTAGAAAAGTGTTTTAGTTTAGGTTTTTTGAGTTGGGTTTACCTTACCTGTATGGCGCTGTTGCTTCCTGTATAACGTTCGGTGTTCTCCCTTTCGCCATTTACGTTGTTCGCTCATTTCACACATTGACCTTTATGTGTCAGTGAATTCATATTCGCTCAATTTGGCTTTCGGGTTTATAATATAGACCCAATTTAAGATGAGGCATTCAAACTTTCTCTTTTATAATCTTTCTGGTTAATTTTTTTCTACACCTCTATTCACATCTAACTGCCGGTGCCTGTTGAAGAATGTACCTCCATAATAATGCCATTATGATACTAACTCATGATTTCTTTATAAAAATCATGCATCTGCTAACACTTAACTTAACAACTATTTATTCCCGTCCTTCTCATTATTTGAGGTATCATACTTAACCCTTGTACATGGTTTAATAATTCTTACTAGATTCCTAGCCTGTCCAGTCATAGACTTGACATCTTCTGTAGGTTAAATACCTTTAACATATGAAATAAATATGACTTTGAAACTCAGAGACATGCCTGTGAAACAACAGTACTTAATACTGCATGATTCTGGTTAAAACTTAACATTTCCTGCCAGAAGGTTTTCTGGATAAAAAAAAATTCAGCTAATTTCAGTGAGACAGACCTAGCATATGGCTTGGAAAAAGAAGACTCCATTTTTATTCTAAAGGTAATAAGGTAAAACAGCTTTGTTTCTCTCTGTCATTCATGCTTCTCAACTGTTACTGAGTTTGTATCTTTGCTCTGTTCCTCATCAGTTCTTTTGATTTTCTGATAAATAACTGTCACTTGCAGTTATTCACTGAAGCCAGACATTACAGTTTTTCATGTAACTTATTGTTCAGAAAATGCATATTGATGCAAAACCTGCTGTTGTGTTAAGTTTTAAGTGAATACGATCAATATTTAGTAATTGTCTCTCATTCTGAGATTTTGAATCCTTGTTATTTTTGGATTTATCCGGAATTCTTAAGCAAATAAGATGAGAGGTGTGCTGCTATGTGTTTGACAGCACCAGTTCCTCCTGTAAATTTTTTCTATAACTGATGGTACATGGAGCAGACAATGCTTCATGCACTACAAAGAATTATAAGTGTGTCACTATTCATAAACTTTTATGGGCACTGAACATGGATGCCTATATTTTCATGGCAGCCATGTCTTGAACACATACTAAACCATACATTATCACAGACCCATTCACACTGCATGGAGTGCTCTGAATATGTTTCAGTACTGGGAAAAAGGTGTGCTTTCCTAGCAGAAGTCCTAATCTTAATGGTGCTTTAAAATATTTGTTAAGCACCCCTAAGTGCTATTAAAACTAGGGCTTGCAGTAGGACCATTGCCAGATGGTAAAAAAGAACCACAGCAGAGGGTAAAACAACTTTTAAAAGTTATTAGAACTTCACTATGACACATTTATAAACAAAAGTGTGGCAGAATGAACTGTCTAAAAGCATTTAAAGTCATTTACTCTTTAGAAGGACATTTTGTGTTTGCTTCCTGTCTTTCTGACAGTGGCAGAGTATTTTATTGGCTTTCAAAGGCTTTGAAACCAGTAAAACACTTCCATCTCCTACACTTTTTAATGCTGAAACTGATGGTGCATGGAGTAGATAAAGCTCTATATACTACAAAAAGTTTGACTGTGCCTCTGAACTTAACCAGCTGTATTCTCAGCATGAATGTCAAGATTCATCTCTTAAGATGAATTACTTGGCACCCTTGAATCAAATGTATAAGTTAGTTAGTTATGATCAGGACCCGATTATAATGTTTTGTATTTCTCATGAAATACATTACAAATTACATGTATCTATCTGAATATGTATTTTCCCTTTTCCATTGTATAATTTGTTAGACTGTATGATCTATGTTGTAGTGTTGTTTTGATATATAACAACTATCTAGCCATGCCCTGTTATCATTCTCAGAAAAAAAAACTGAATTCCATACTTTTGTCTTCTAATTTCCCAACATCTAATAACCTAAATGAATGCATATATTTTACTAAGTGCATAACTTCTGTTGTAATTCTAATCTGTCTTGGTCACCATCCACATTTTCTTTATCACATATAGTTTTCCAGTCTTACTCCAGTATCTGAATACATTTCCCATACCTTGTTTTTATCTCTTACAGTCTAGACTTTGGGACATGTATACAGTGTCCAGTGTAATTTTTGTTCCTTGCTACGTCACTTTTGCTAACCTGTCAATTCTCTTCTGTTCAAGCTTTATTCCTATGTCTTTGCTCATTTACAACAGCACACTTTCTTTCCTTTTCCATGCCTCCAAAAATCCCTCCATCCTACTTTTATTTATTGTATTATCATGTTCTGTGTGGCTGAAGTCTGTTTCTTGCAACATTATGAGTTGCTGAGTGCTTACATGCAAGCAGATTCTGCTTTGAACCTGTCAGCTAACCCATTCACATTCCATAGAACTATATCTTATGCATAATATGCTGTTGTTTTGCTAGTGCTCTACCTTTTATTTTCCCTTGATTTTCATTATGTTTTTATTGAGTTTGCTCTTTCCCATCATTTTTCTTAATCAGAATATCCACAGCCACAAAATTAACACATTCACATGCCTTCTGCTTTGTAAGCGCAACTATATCTATATACAGGTCTACTTCTAAATTTCTTCGAATTTCTTATGTTAGAGACTATAATATCGAAGGTTTGAAACTTCAAACTGTTTAAATGGAGATTGCCATACATTTACCATTTTCCTTGCTGTAGTGCGATCTCGGAGTTGGTATATTTAATTGGCAGGGGTGTGGGGGTGCAGTGCGGCTTGCCCCCCTACAAAAACGTAAACATTTTTTTTGTTTGTTTTTTTTTTTTAATTTACATTTCAGAGTTTAAATCTTTGATCTTATGGTCTCAACCATAAGAAATTCAAAGTTTTGAAACTTTGAAATTTAGAAGTAGACCCTTATATACATGCAGATGTACTATTTGTACTCTTCTTTTACTTGAACTGACACTCACCAAAAGTAACAATAATGTGTCATCAGCTGCATCTCTCGGCCTTATTACCCTGTGTGTATTAGCAGGTTAGGGATATTTAACATCATGTGTATTGCTTTTATTCACTCATCTGATCCTGACATTCACTCTTTTCCTTTACCTATAGTAAACCGACTATTTCTAGTTGTTGTTTGTAGTATTTCTCTGTTTAACTGTTTCCTAATTCAGTTATGGCCTATTTACAGTACTTCTGTCAGTTTACTGTATCTCTTGTGCCCCTTTGAGAGTTTCCCCTTTCAGTTTGTAGATTTGTTATTGTATTTACTCATTTATGAAAAGGTCTGGGTTTTAATAGTCTACACAGTTTGTGTGTCTTTACTTACTCCTTTCTGTCAGTCTCTGTTTACCTACGTTAGTAGCCAAGCATTTTCCAACAGATGTAATCACAACTCTTCATTGAAATGAAAGGAGTGCCAACATAAGATCTGAACATTATAAGGGCAAACAATAAGTAGCTGTTTTCATAGTTATAACAAAGAGCATCTGGCTAAATAGCCCCACAGCTGTTATTACAGTTTGATTCTAGGATGACCTTTCTAAAACCAAAAAAAGATCCTGCTAATAGCCCCAACAGCAGTCACCCAACTGAAATTAGGAAGATCTAATGAAAAGCACCAGCAGCCATTATAACAACCCCCATCAGCTCAAAAATCACCCACAAAAGTTGTTAAACCAGAGATGATCTAAAAGATCCTGCATAAGGCTCCAGCAGCTGTCAATACAGTAGAGCTAGACACTTGCTCTCAAGCCTACCGCAACCTCAGATTGGTTTAGTTAACTGTGCTAAGGATTCTCCTTCACAACCAACCTTCTTAGCATTCCTGCTTATAGTCCCTTCCCTGACAGAAACTCCATCTCTGCTTGTATGAATGAATCAAGAAGTCTGCAACCATATTTTGATTAGTTGGCTGTTTAAACACTTTCTTAAAACAATTTATGTCTAAACAGATTAGTAAATCATAGAACCTATGTTTGATTTAAGCCTAGGCACATTATGTTAGTTAAGTCATCTTATTTATTCTAAAAATAGTAGCCCATTAATCCCCTTACGCAGTTCATCCTGCACTCCACTTTTCTGTTACCTTGTTAGCAAACTGCATTCTGCAGCATTATTTGGAAACAAATATTAAGCTTTTACTTAAGTGTTTATATCAAAAGAAAACATCATTGTAGAAATATTATAAATAGCAATTCCAGTGTTTGTAAGTCATTTTGAAGTACCTGTTAAATGACAAGTATTTTATCATTGTTCAGCTGACAAACAGCTTTTATTCAGTATTCCTGCTTCAAAAACTACCCAGTATGCAATCATCACATTCACTTGATAATTCTGTTATTTATTCCACTTTTTTGAATACTCCTTTAGTTCGTTCTTTTTTTTCTCACATCTTTTTTGAAGATTGGAAATGGCTTTTGTTGGTATTTTCTGTTTCACAGTGAAAGTGGTTTCTTTATTGCTTTTGTCTTGCTGCTTGTTCGTGGGTTTTCTCCAGGTGCTCCGGTTTCCTCCCACATCCCAAAGACATGCTGTAGGTGGATTGGACAGTCTAAATTGGCCCTAGGTGTGTGTGTGTGTGTGTGTGTGTGTGTGTGTGTGTGTGTGTGTGTGTGTGTGTGTGTGAGTGAGTGAGTGAGTGAGTGAGTGAGTGTGTGTGTGTGTGTGTGTGTGTGTGTGTGTGTGTGTGCGTGCGTGTGTGTGTGTGTGTGTGTGTGTGTGTGTGTGCCTTCTGTGGAAGGTTGGGTGCCAGGCTGGCAACTCGACACTGTAAAACTCTACTGCTAATCATGAGCGGACAGGTGATCCACTGTGGCGACCCCTAAACGGGAAAAGCCAGAAGAAGAAGAAGTCTTGCTGCTTGTTGGATTGTCCTTCTCCATTGTCCTTAGCAGTTCTTGTTTCCTTTTACTTACATTTTCAAATGTGTATCCATTAGATCCATGCATGTCTTCATTTTTTTGGATAAAATACTCAGAATGTTTCTGCATAAAAGAGCTTAAAATAAAGTCATATTTCCTTGCATTTCCTTATAGTTGCAATAAATGCATTTGTCTTGCTAAAGTTCCATGCTGAAAAATCATTGTCTGCAAACACTTGTGTATACCTCCGTTTAAGGACTATTTCTTTTTTCCTTTTCTTTTTTTGAAAGGATCCCTTCCTTTTGATGAAAATACTGCAGTTTATAAAGAATATGTATGGACTACTTTCTAGTACCAGGACTTGGTATGTTAAAGTTGTCAGCTCTTTCAATCTGGATGTCATTGAGAGGAATACCTTTCCATATATTTATGTATTTCATCATAAATCCTTAGAATTTACCTTCTTTCTAGGATGGCAGTGAATATTACGTTTTCTGTGCTCAGTCTATCGTCCAACTCTGCAAGTTTCTTCTTGTTTCATTTCATGTTCTGCTACTTTTTTTTTTAATTTCTCTTTCATTGGATTGCAGTTCAGTTATTTAAATTTGAACACCTTGGCAGAATATCTTCACCATCCTGTAGTTTTCTTATTATTGCCAATATAGTCCAATAGAGTACCACTGATTTTAAGGATCTCTGCATATATCTCATTCTTTCTAATAGGACCAATGCAAACTTTCCCCAATATTTCCATAGCTAACTGCTTTTCCCGCCATTCTGCCATGTTGCTGTCAGTTTTGTCTTTGGATAAAATGATATTTCTGTCATTTTTATTTCCATTTTTATCCAGTTTTCCCTCTGTGTTCAGCTACTGGATATCATAAATGCTTCAGCAGTTTAATTCACTTATCAGTTTTCAGAAATCACCAACTTTTCCCTTTTTTAGTGCTTTCTTTGCTCAGGGCTGTATTTTAAGCACTTCACACCATTACTGGCATACTAGAAGTTCTCCAAAGGTGTTGCTGTTATAAGGATAAAAGTCTTTAAAATGTAAAAAAGTTTATTCATTCATTAATTTTATGCTGCTAATGATCAGAGGAAATAAGTTAACCATGGATGGAAACATTTCTAGTTGGGATGCAAGTGTTTTGCAAGATGTACATGTGCATTTAATTTACGCAGACAACTTTGCTGGATTACCATTTCAGCCTTTTGTTCTTTCTTTTGGATGTTGGAGAAAACCATCCAGCAAAACCTGAAGTGGATTTAGGAGGAGGGAATATATACTTGCGCGCACACACACACACACACACACACACGCACACGCACACACGCACACACACACACACACACACACACATATATATATATATATATATATATATATATATATATATATATATAGGTTTACTATCAAAATCCCATACCAGCAATGTGCGAGTGTTCATGTTTCTGACCCGAAATGTCAGAAATCAAATATATGACCATGAACATGACCGAATGAGGTATTTCAGGAAATTCGACATCTCAGGCATATTGACTTTATTGAAAATACCACACTTCCAGTCTTGAGCAACAGGCATTTCGCAAGGGGGCAAGACCCCCTGCACACCCCATGTTGGGGGGCTGCACCACCCGTACCCCTTTCTACTTATATATGCAAACTCCGAGATCACATTACAGTGAGGGAAAGGGTACATTTTCCGATCCCCACTATAGTGCAGTCTACATTCAAAATGTTGAATCCACAACAGCAAATGCTAGTGTGCATTCACTGTTGTGGCTTCAACATTTTTTTTCAGTTTCCAATTCAGACATAGTCCGATCACCCTTTTGATAGTAAATCTATATGTGTGTGTATGTGTGTATGTATATATATATATATATATATATATATATATATATGTGTGTGTGTGTGTGTGTGTAATCATTGTGCTTATATTATGCCTTTCTGTGTAGGATTGCGTAAACCTCCTGAGGAGGCCTTTGAGAAATATGCACATTACCCTTAGGGACCTTCAGGTATTGAATCTCACTTATCTTCTGAATGCTGCCTGATGTTACTTTTTTTAAAACTTGATGAATTCAGGCCAACAAACTAAACCCGACTAGCTGTAGAAGATAATGATGATTTGCTTTTTGAAGCTTTTTTTATATGTATCAGTGAACATATTTTGTTGTTAACTAAGTCCAACTGGGCATCACTCATTTTTGAAAGAAACTCTAATGAACAGATTACAGTATACAGAAATAATTAAAAGCAGAGACACCGTGATAGAGACAATGTCATTTACTGGACACATTACAATAAACAAAGTGTAGTAAACTGTTACATCTGCAAAATGCAATATAGGCATATTATCAGTTCAAGTATAACATAAGTAGTATGTATTGTCTATTCTGAATATTGGGCTAGTGTTGTTTGTCATTTAGTCTCTATATTTATTTTTATTTATTTTTTGTTAAATGGGTGGACTAGTCATTGAACTCTTTATAACTGTGTCCTGAGACTGCTGTACTCTAATCTTCTAGCTCCAAAGGAGAATCTTGCTTTTCTTCATCTTCAGCTCTATCTTTCTTACATATAGTCCCTCCACTTCTTCTAGGTGGTATAAACTGTGACTGATATTTGTTGTAGTGATTTGAATAGCAAGGTATCCTCACCAACTTTCAGCCTTAAAGATAGGGCATTCATCATTAGTTTTGCATCTACATATTAACAGTGTATTGAAGTCCGTGGGTGCATAGCATCGAGGGATAATGCCCTGACCTTTGTTCAGTTCACAGCTTGGGTACTAGATAAGCTGGATGGGGATGGGAGTGAGAAGGAGCTGCATTTGGGGCTCACTGACTGCATCAGAGAGGTGTGATCTTGCATGTGCCCAGTGATGGGAGCAGAATGGTAATTGCATGGCAGATTGCCATTAAAATTTATAGAGGAAGGAGGCTTGGAACTAAGTGACCCTGCTTGTGGTAATAGATAGTATCAGTAGCTCTGCCCAATTAAGGCACAAAAACATCTCCTGGCATGCTCTGAAAGGTAGTAAGGGAGACACTAAGGAACAAATGGAACAATAGGAGCAGCTGGAAAACATTCAGTGAGGGCAATGAAGATACATTTGTTTTAAAATGAATGGACAGCGTCAGTCTCTAGAGATAACGCTGCTGTTCTGTTCTCATGATTTCTTTTAATAGCACACCATCTTCTCTTTCATTTAAGATTCTAATTCCTCGTTACATTATCATTTTATAAATTATCTGGAAAATTAAGCTAGAGATATCAATGTTTAAGTGTTTCACAGTAGAAAATGCTAAATCACTGAGTATTCCCTTCCATAAGAATTCTGAAGCACTGCAGGCTTGTGAAGTTTGGACCATATCTGTTGAACAGGTAAAAAAAACACTGTAGTGCCTGAAATATCACCCCACAACAATGTGAAATGAGCTTGAAGTTACAAAGCAATTTCATTTTAACCTCGTCTGTTTTTTTTACTAGGACATATTTACAATATATCTACTGTAAGCCCTCTCATCTGCCTTACATTAACCTAGCCTGATTGCCATTAGTTTGCTATTTTAGCAGTCTTTTGTATTCAATTTTCATTTATTGCAGAGACGGCTTATTGTGAACTTTTAGACCACAGCCTATTTGTGAAGCGTTATTAGCTTAAATGATTTTATTGACAATGACAGATGAATATACAAGATATGCTTTGCTGCCCATTGCAGAGCATTTGTAGAAAGTTGTTTGGAAAAAAAATGATATGTATCTTTGCTGACACCTGTAATTTTCATTCTACAGAATATATATTTTCTAGTATTTTTGTTTTTTATTCTTGCTATTTATGGCTGAAAGGAAGTAATTTTTAAAATTAATGTTGCATGGAATGTAATATACTTGTTTGTATTTTTTATGGATAATATGGTGTAAGTGCAGCTATTTTCTGTGGCCATTTTGTATTAGTTTATATAATACTGACAGATAACTTATTTTAACATGTGTGGTGCTAACTTATTTGATATCTACAAATAACTTATAGCTGCTGAAGCATATTTTATGACATGTCGGTAGAAAAATAAATACTGATAGTGATATTGTTTGCCTGAGAGAGTAGAGCTTTGAATAGTTTCTGTTTTGCTGTAGCAAATGTAATTGCTAGACTGTTGGTAAATTAACATTTCATTGTTACCAACTTTTCATTGTAAAGCATTTTAAACATTTTTTTTTCATTTGTAAAGATAATTTGAAACATTTTATTTCCTTTATTTCATGATAATAACATAAGACATGCAATAAATACATGGTCTGCATCTAGGTGGTAAAAATGCCTGCATCCAGGTGGCAGTTTAGTCTGATTATAACAGAAATTGCAAAATTAATCTCAAATAAAATAAATGTGTTATATAATTTGCACATTAGTTTGTTCTGTGAATTTTGCATCTTTCTATACTGCTAAATATTACCATAGTGATTTAATTTATGTTCATATCTGTAAACACACAATGAAATGACTATACTTTTATTTGCTTGAGTAGAATACATACACATACACACACACACACACACATATATATATATATATATATATATATATATGTATGTATGTTTTGTTTTTGCATGCATTCTCCAATCCTTATCATCTTAAGAAAAGAAAAAAAAATTAAAGATTTGTAACAAAATAAAATGTATAGGGAAATAGCTGTAAGCTGAATCTTATGCTCTAAAACTAATGATAAGATATGTAGTAAGTCAGCTTTCTTGTACATTTCATGGGTTAAATTATCTAGCTCTTTAATAACTGTTATGCAGTGTATTGAGAGTGGTGATTACACCCTGAAATTCTGAAAAAGACAAGCCAGTTAACCATTAAAGTGTTGCAAGACCCAAACTGAACAATTGTTAAGCAACCCTGCTTAAGTTGTTAATGTCAGGTATAGCACTAGTCAGTCAAATCTACAAGTTCTGACCAGTAAATGACAGTGGCATTACTGCTGTCAAACTGAATAATGTGTTCCTTCATCCTATAAACTTAGAAAGTAGCTAGAATAACCAGTGTGTTTGCTGGAAGTTTTTATTTCCCCTAAAAGGTGCAAACTCTGAAACACAAATGTATGACACTGTTCACTGACTTCAGTCCTCAGTGTTTTGTCAACTACAACATTTATGAGGGACAAACCAAACAATTACGGCAAACATCTAGACATTCTGAGAGGCATGGAATGTGAGTGTAAACATAAAGGATTTATTACCTCGGCTCTCGACCAGTGCCCCCTAAGTGATTCACAGCATTGAAAGCCATCAAAACACTTATCGTTTTTTTTTTCCTGATAACTAGTTGTACATGTACCAGATAAAATTCCATGTACTACAAAGAATTATGATCATGTCACTGATCATAACCTAATATTGTGTGTTCTTGACATGGATGCCAAGATTCATCTCTCGAACTTCGCTTGTGAGGTGAATTTCTTGGCACCTATGTCTCAAACACATAATAAATGGGCTATGATCAGCAACCCAATCATAATCCTTTATATTCTACATATTTAATGTTAGTAAAACATTATTTGTCATATCTGAACACCTCTTCATTAAAGGGAATTGCAGTATAAGACATATGATTAAAGTATTGTAAAATATGGCCCAAAATGCGCAAATTGTTTTTCACTAATACAGACTGGTCTTGACATTAAACTGTCTTGCCTGGAACAGGACATTTACACTGGGGATTTAGAGAATATAGCTACATTTGTGTTGTAGACATTCTTCAGTGATATTATCATAGTATAATGCAACTAATGGAAGAGAGTGAACAAGCACTGGAAAGAGTAGACATTCTGAATATCATGTTAAAGGATGTGGAATATTCAATCCATTATATACAGCTGATTTGATAATTTCAAGACTTTCTAACATACGGTCAAGCAGAATGTTTGGAAACAGAAGATGTGAAGTTGTTAAATCTAGCCGTTTATTCTCACTGATGGGTTCGGAGCCGATCCTCGGCTCCGACACGGCCGATAGCAAGCTCAAGGTTTGCCAGTAGCTCGAGACCAGCCCCTTATCCCACAATGCAGTGCTGGAATTACCTCAGATCTAGTTTGCCGCGGCAAGAGAGATCTCTGTGATCCAGCTAGCTCGGACCATTTTAGAAACAAATCAACAGCAAGTCTTTAAAAAGTTTTCTTTTTGATATATAAATATATATATATATATATATATATATATATATATATATATATATATATATATATATATATATATATCTCTAGTATGTGTTACTTCTGTTATATTGAGATAGTTTAGATAGTTTAAATAGTTTAAGAATTAGGGCCTTGTTGGCTTCTTAGGTTGTGTGGGCCTTTAGCCCCCTTTTCCTACTATTAATCCCTTTAGTAGTTAGGCTTTTTCTGTGTGCCTCTTAGCCCCATATTTGTATTAAATTTATATATATATATATATATATATATATATATATATATATATATATATATATATATAATACTTTTGTGGATAGTGCCCGGTTTGGGCTTAGTTGTTTGTGAATCTAATTTACTGTTTTTCTCTTCAGTATGTCAGATGATAAGGAGAGATCCCATCCCAAATCGGGATTCAAAAAATGCCCAGATTGTGGGCAAAAAATGTCCGTCACTGACAGACACATTCAATGTGTCTACTGCCTGGGGGCCAAGCACCTCCAAGACACATGTAGCATTTGTCACTCCTTCTCTTCAAGAGTCCTCTTGGAGAGAAAGAGGAAACTTATAGACAGGGGATTGCTACAGCAATCTTTTTCAGAAGTTTGAGTAGCCATGAAGGTGCTAGTACGTCCTCCAAATCCTCAAAATCCAAGTCATCAGATAAGGTCTCCAAAAAGGCTAATGTTTCAGAAGGAGGGTCATCGGTTCCACAGTCATCGGAACCGAGTGTACCTTTGATTCTGAGCCAGCTCTTAGTATTGGAGCTGGTCTCTGAAGTTCCTTCTTCACCTCTGCTCTAGTCAGCACCTTTGGTGCACTCTGCTAAGTCCTCAGTCAGCCTTTCAGATTTGGACATGGATCGGCTAGTGCAGAAGCTTTTACAGGACTTGCCAAATTGTTGTCGGCCCCAACCAGCTCGTCTGTGCCGAAGATGATGGAACCGGACTTGTCTACTCCTCCTCCGAGCCGTACTGGACCCTCAGAGCCGAAGGAAGTTGAACCAATGGTGGTCGAACCCTTGGAGCCGATACCCGCACCGGGGTTATTGGCTCCATCTACTCGGATGTCCTCGGTGCCGACCGAGAGCACTTGGAGCCGATGCTCTCCCATCAGATCCAGGGCAGATAGTCGCACCGACTTGTCAGTGCCAACTCTTCCTCTCGGGGCTTCGGCTCGGATGAGCTCGGCTCCTACCTCAGGCTCGGAGCCCAGGGTTTTGGTGAGGGAGGATCGGACGGTGCTCTCGGGTCTGTCCACTCCTCTTTGTTGGAGCTGTGGTGCCTTTGATGCTATGAGGAGAGGGCTGTGGTGCCTTTGATGCTATGAGGAGAGGTTTGTCTCCAAAGACAATGTCAGCATCGGTTCAGCTTTCCCTCTCCCCTCAAGCTCCTGTGTCTACTTCTGCATCTACCGACCCCTCTAAGCGTAGAGACCCCGAGCCTCAAGTACCCCCACAGGGTGTCCCCTGCTCTTCTGAGACCTCCCCAGATCCTCAAACTGAGGAGGTGCCCAGGAAGAGACTGTGCAAGAGGAGGCACTTAGACTCCCCACAGGAGTCTTTGACATCTGACACGGACTTAGATGAGTCAGAAGGGTCCCCTCGATCCCCCTCTGAGGATATCTCCTTTGCAGAGATACTAGAAATCCTTAGTCAGAGGGGTGATTGGCAGTCCAAGACCCCTACTGAGAATGAGTCTGTGCTCTTGAAGGCTTTTGGGTCTCAACCTTCCACTTCTTGGGTGTGTCTCCACCTTACGACGAGCTCATGGAACTGATCTCTCGTAAGCCGTGGGAGTCACCGGAGGCCATGGAACCTGTCCCTCGTAGACCCAACAAATTCATATCTGCCCTAGTAGATAAGCCATTTTTGACGAAAGGAGTGCCTGTGGATGCCATGGTGGTGGCTGCAGCCACCAAAAAGGAAGTATCTGAGACATCCTCTTCTATCCAGCCCCCTAACAGAGATTCTAGGGTTATGGATAGATATGGGAAGCACATGTTTAGTTCAGTGACTTTTTCTCTGCGATCACTGAACTACTTGACCCATTTTACAAGACCACAGGGAGATCTCCTGAAAGAGCTAGGATATACTCTCCAGGGTACAGTAGCTACAGGAGTGGCCGACAAAGTCAACGCCCAGCTCACTACCCTAAACTCAGTAGTGAACTCGTCCATGCGTCTCATATCCTATGCAGCTGATGGTTTGAGTAGAGCCACTAGTTCAGGCACTGCTCTTTGCAAACAAGCCTGGATGCATCTCTGTTCCTTTGCGGAACCCTTCAAGTCTTCCTTTATTAATACCCCATTCGATGGCTCATCACTGTTTGGGCCCAAAGTAAAGGAAACTTTAACCAGGTGTGAGCAGGAAGGCAAGACTTCATCTGCTGTTGGGGTCTGTTTTTCCACTCCTACTCGGCCTTACCCCAAGGGCCCTGGGGGGGGGGGTTGTGTTTCCGAAAAACTCAGGCAGCCTTTCAGGACACACGTGGTGAAACCCCCTCTAGAGGCAGAGGAGGGGGTTATAACGTAAGACGCCACCCCCGTGGCAGAGGACGTCTGCAGCAACAGGGTGACAGGGGTTAGTTCTCTGGTCAGTCCTACCAGAGCCCCTGAAAGGGGGCCTGACTGTTTGGCTCTGGAGGCAGTCGGGGGTCACTTGTCTTTGTACCCAGAAGCCTGGCTAAACATAACATCGGATACTTGGGTACAAAGCATCATTTCCAGAGGATATTTCATACCATTCTTTACCCCACCCATTCCCATCAAAAAAATCCCAGATGTTCCACCCAATCTCAGGTAACAAGCAATCATAGAGGTCCACAGATTGCTAGAAAAAAGAGTCATCCAACCAGTCCCAGCAGACCAAGTCAGATTCAGAACTTACTCAAGATTCTTTTTGGTACCAAAGAAAACAGGGGACTGGAGACCTATCTTGGACCTCAACAGACTCAAAAACTTCATAAAGAAAGAGAAGTTCCGAATGGTCACGCTTCAGTCTATTCTTCCCTTTTTAGGGAAAGGCGATTGGATGTGCTCCATAGATCTCAAGGACGCGTACTATCACATAAAGATGGACAGACGCTCCAGTGATCATCTGCGCTTCCGGCTGGGAGGCAATCATTACCAGTTTCGACCCCTGCCCTTTGGTCTCACTTCAGCCCCCAGAGTGTTCACCAAATGTATGGCAGTGGTCACGGCTCACCTGAGGCGTCTAGGATTCCAGGTGTTTCCATACTTAGACGATTGGCTCCTCACTGCTACCACCAGGCATCAATTGACTCTGACACTCTGCCATCAATTAGGCATTACGATCAACTTCGAAAAGTCTGCCTTATCGCCATCTCAGCATACCGTTTTTATAGGAGCAGAGTTAGATACCTCAACCACCACTCTACGTCTCCCTTTCAAAAGAGTCTCACTTCTCCACCAAAACATCAGCTCACTGGCATCAAAAAACAAAGCTACAGCAGCGGAGGTATTGAAAGTACTAGGTTTGATGGCGGCAGCAATCCTGGCTATACCACTCGCAAGGATGCATATGCGAATCCTTCAATGGCTCCTCTTCACTCAGTGGTCTTACCAGAAACTACCAATGCACCACATGATTCTTATCACGGATTCTTGCAGGAGAGACCTTTGGTGGTGGTTGACGTCTCTTCATGTTACAATAGGAAGACCCTTTGCCCCCCCCCCCCAGTAGCCACTGTGACCACGGACGCTTCCCTGATAGGGTGGGGGGGGCATTTTCAGGGAAAGACTGCCCAAGGCACATGGACAGATCAAGAATCACATCTGCACATCAATGCTCTAGAGCTGAGAGCGGTACTTCTAGCGTTGCAGTACTTTCAGGACTCTCTCTCTCTCTAGGGACTATTGCAATTCAGACCGGCAACATGTCAGTAGTCTGGTACTTGAACAAGCAAGGCGGAACCAAGTCTTACCCCCTTTGTTGAGAAGCCCTTAGGGTTTGGCAATGGGCTGTGTCGTCCCAGCGTTTTCTGTTAGTAATGCACATCCTGGGGAAATCCAGCGTCATAGCGGACAAGCTAAGCAGGGCAATATTACTCCCTCATGAGTGGTCTCTCAAACAACAGATTGCAGAGTTGATTTTCCGCAAATGGGGCCAGCCTTGCTGCGACCTTTTTGCCAGACACTTCAATTCAAAATGCAGAAGCTACTTTGCCCTGGTACCACCTCCGGTTCATCCCCCAAGAGATGCATCATGCACGATTGGCCCCCGGGTCTCCTTTATGCATTTCCACCCTTCCCATTAATACCCAGATTTTTACAGAAACAAAATCGCTGGGAAGGAAGGTTATACTCATATCCCCCTACTGGCCTTGACAGATTTGGTTTCTGTTTCTCCACTGTCATCTGTTGGAGGATCCATGGATCCTGGACCCAGTTCCGGACCTTCTGACGCACCCGTCAGGGGACCTTCATCCTTCTCTGCAGTCCCTGAAACTGACTGCTTGGCTAATCCACTTCCCCTAATTGCCAGGCTTCATTCAGTTTCAGAAGATACAAGACAGATTTTCTTGTCTTCTCACAAGCCATCTACCAGGAAACTATATGGCAGTAAATAGAAAAGGTTCTCAATCTGGGCCAACGTCCAGAACATTGACACTTTTCGAGCTCCGCTATCTTCCATTTTGGAATTTTTGACAAAAATGTTTAAGGAAGGGGCAGCAGCTGCTACAGTTCAAGTTCAGTTGGCTGCTATCTCAAATTTTCACCTTGGTCTTGATGGCTCAAATATTATGAGCTATAAATTATCCAAAACCTTCCTTCAAAATTCCCTTTTCTCCCTGGAATTTAAACCTTATGCTGTCTCAGCTTATTTTTCCTCCCTTTGAACCAGCTTTTTCTTGTGCTTTAAAATTATTATCTTGGAAAACAATTTTTCTTGTGGCCATTACGTCTGCCTGCAGAGTGTCAGAACTTCAAGCATTATCCATCAGGCCACCCTACATGATCTTCCATGCTGATAGAGTATCTCTCAGAACAAACCCCTCATTTTTACCTAAAGTCTGTTCTGAGTCAAATATTAATCAGGTCATTGAACTACCAGTGTTCTTCCCCAACCACTCTAACAAATTGGAATATATGCTGCACAAACTTGATGTTCACAGACAGCTCAGATTTTATCTTGACAGAACTAAGGATATTAGGAAATCAGATCAACTTTTTGTATCCTTTTCAGAAGCAAGAAAAGGCACTCCAGTGGCTAAAACAACCTTATCTAAATGGTTATCCGATTGTATATCCTTTGTGTATGAAAATGCGAACATGCCTTTAATGCACAAACCAAAAGCTCATTCTACCAGAGCTGTCTCTACCACTTCTGCTTTTCAAGCTAAATTGCCCCTTGATGATATTTGCGCTGCAGCTACTTGGTCTAAGCCTCATACCTTTATCACACATTTCAAAGTAGATAAGGCTTCTAGGGACAGATCTTCCTTTGGTTCTGTGGTACTGAAGAACATACTCCCATGAGCCACCCAGGGTTGAGGGTGCTAGGGACGCTACCCATCAGTGAGAATAAACGTCGAGATTTAACAACTTCACATATATAAGTTATGTACTTACCATAACATTCCATGTGAGTTGTTTAACTCGCCTTTATTCTCACGTCCCTCCCTCCTTCCCCCTCCTGGCTGACTGTTGACTTAGAGGCTAGTGCCATCCTGGTTATTCAATATTTCTTCTTTCCCTTTGGGAACTGTTCTTCTTAGATATATATAAGAGAGTATGTATGGGTTGTATATATGTATATATATGTATATACTATTATTCACAGCAAACAAGATCTGATGTAATTCCAGCAATGCATTGTGGGATAAGGGGCTGGTCTCGAGCTACTGGCAAACCTTGAGCTTGCTATCGGCCGTGTCGGAGCCAGGGATCAGCTCCGAACCCATCAGAGATAATAAAGGCGAGATAAACAATTCACATGGAATGTTATGATAAGTACATAACTTCTATTTACATAATGCATAAATTTGTGGGTGTGCGCGTGCACACACGAGCGCTTTGGTGATGGGGAAAGTCATGTCAGCTTAATCAGATAGAATCTACACAAGAAGTGCATTTGCTGTTTTTGTATTACAATTATTATTATTTTTATTATCATTAAAGCTAGTTACCCATTATGCTTGACTAGTATATCATTGTTTTGTCTTCCGAGTCATTGTGAAGTGTGTGCACCTAACAAATGCACATCAGGATAATTACCTTAAATGTACATTAATCACAGAGCAGCAGTGATGGCTGTCGTATTTATTTTCTAAAACTAATAAATTATTACAGAAGGAGGTCTGTCAGTCATCTCCAGATCGATTAGCAGACCATGTTGCTGAATCTGTAGACCTCTGGTGTTCCTAAATTGCTTCCTTAGCTCAGAAACCACTCCTTGAGTTGGTCAGACCAACATTTTCTGGTAAATGCCAGTCACTAGAGTTTTATAGTTTTTATTGTTTGTAAAATATTTTCATTTTGCCCTGTTCTTTTTTTTTCTTAAATAGATAAACCCACCTTTGTAGTAGAGCTGTCTGACTTAGTGACTTGCTTAGAGTTGCACATTTGGCAAGTGGAGGTAGAAGGAATCAAACCCTGTACTCTTGATTACAGGAAGCAATTTATTAATAGTTTAGAGCCCTATTCCTCTGCACTAACTGACATAACTTCATTAACTTAATTTTCTGATAAATTACTGAGGTTTACAGTGAGTCATTAAAGCCAGTCATTAGAGTTTCATAATTCTTGTGTTCAGAAAATGCATGTTGAGGAAATACCTGTTCCTCTCAACTTTTTAGGTGAACTAGAGTAGTCTGCCTTCTCTCTCATTTTGCAGAATATCTCTGAGTTTGCCTCATATTTATCAGGTAAAACACTGAAGATTATAGTTGGTTAGTAATGCCACTCATTACAGTTTTGTAGTCCTTATTGTTCAGAAAATACATATCTACACAGCACTTATTGTCCTTTAACCTTTTTAAAGTAATTAGAATTTTCTGGTACTTATACCCATACTGAGATATCAATGAACTGCTTCCTGTAGTCAGAGGAATAGAATTTTAATCCTTCCATCTCCATTTGTCTCTTGTGTGACCTTGAACAAGTCGCATAATGTGCTGCTAGGTTGCCCATGAAAAGGCACACTTTGTAGAATAGATTTACCTTTGTAGCGTTATGATAAATTATTGTGCATTTACCAAATATTGACAGGCATGTCCATTCCACACATTTTATCTCTCAGAAAATGCTTACTAATGCACAACTTGTTATTCTGGAAACTTTGTAAGTATGTAAGAGACATATTTAAAATCTAACCCAGATGTTTTGTCTTTGTTTATGATTCTTGAGCTAAGAAGTTGAGGGAAGGGGAGGGGTTGCAGCGGGTTTTGGTGTATGGCTGTGACAGTGGCGAACTGAGATACATTTCTGGGCTATTGTTTTACTTATTCACTTGATGTAAAATATCTGAGTTGAACTGGCATAAAAGTGGCTACAATTGATGGGTATGTGGGGTGTGTGTATGTGTATGGTTGCGTGCAGGAGTATAGTTTTCTGCTGCTCCTGATCCCTCCCCCCTTCATACTTGCAATCTGATCCTCAGAAATTTTTGTGGCTTTCTGTTAATGTTTTTGGATGATAGTTACACAATAATGTCTGGCAAGTAAGTTTTTGATTCCATGCCTTTAAAATGTATTTGCTAAAGCAAACCCCAGTTTGCCAGCATCTTGCAGAGTATATTATAAATGTTTAAAGTCGATTTCTGATTTGTGGTATTTGTCTCTAATTCTTGAGATAAGAGGTTGAGAGCATGCGGTGTGCAGTGTGTTGCACTGTGTATGGTTCTCACAGCAACAAAGTAAATGCACCTCTGCATCATTACTTGGGTATTTATTCATTTATTTAAGAGCAAACAAACACCCAATGTGTATGCAGTCATAGAACGGTCTGTAATTAATGGTCCTACCTATGTATGCACGCTTGTATGTGTACACATGTGTGCATAATATATATATATATATGTATATGGTTCCTGTGTCCCAGAGTAGTTATGGAATAAAGAAAGGAACCATTTGTGGCAAAACAGAAGCATCATTGTATGAGCTTTGTTCTGTGGGTATGACCCTTGGTTTCCTTGTTTTGTGGAGACAGTGTGTTTATTATTTGGCTGTGAATAAACTGTACAGCATGAAGTCTGTGACTTTAATGTTAATGATTTAACTTTGAATACATTTTCAGTGTAGCTTGTTTTTGCAGGCACACAGTTGTGAAATGCACTTTGGACTACAACAGTTTGTCAGCCACTTAGTGCAGATGAATAAGACTGTGAGCTGTTAATACTCTGCTTCTTGTAGTGCAGGATTAGATTTCCTCAGCCTTTGTCATCTACGTGACACTGAGCAAGACGCTTCAAACAATACTTCTGGGCCACTTGTGTTCAGTGGGCTGTTCCAGACTATTAGTAAATGAAAAAAAAAACAGACCCACAGACTCAAAAAACATATTTATTTTATCATGGTTTGACGTTTCCAACATTTTAACACCACTCTGGGACTCTTTTTATAGGATTTAAATATTTTTATATGTAATTTCAGAGTCTGGCCACATGGGGTCTAGCATCTTGAAGAGATTTCAAAATTTTCTAATCCTTTTGCCCTCCCACTTTCCACTGTTTGTTTTAACACATTACATCACGCAGGCTTCTTTGTCTAGAAGCGTCTGTGACTGCATTCACTTGACATTGCAAACCCCAGTGTCTTTAAGTCAGTCAGTTTGAGCTAGCTTGTCCGGCTGTTCAATGACTACTGAAAAGACAAACACAGATGAAGCCACACAACAGAATTCTTAAGAGCTTTTTACTGCTTCTACTTTTAAGACGTTAATTTTCATTATACCATGACCCCCCATTAATATTCCAAAACATGCACGCTGATTGGCCAGCGTGCACGTTGTAAATCGACTTATACTAATGGAAAAATCTCCGTTGCTTATTTTAAAGCTGTCTTGCTATGTTAAACCCATTTAACATAGCGAGACAGCTTTAAAAAAAAAAAAGCAACGGAGAAAGCAAGATCTCCATTGCTTTTTACTGTTTCGCTATGTTAAATGGGTTTAACATAGCGAGACAGCTTTAAAATAAGCAACAGACATCTCCACTTCCACTGTGTGTGAGGTATTAACCAGGGCCGGCCTTAGGCATAGGCGAACTAGGTGACTGCCTAGGGCACCGTACATGCTGGCCTCAAAAGGGCTCAATTTAATGGTTTCAGTCTCAGACAGTGTTTCACGTTTCTTTACTTTCACTGCCCCCTGCCCGTATTGTAGGTAGCAATTGTGTCCTCCCCCCACCTTGTAGTACAAAGCACAAACTATATTTCCATCCACAGTACATAGCACAGCCCACTAACTAAGCCGTACTATACTACGTTCTCCATTCCTTCCCCTAGGAACTATGTGCTGAATGTGAGTGGCTGCTCTTGTTAAAGCATCCAATCAGTGATTCTTTCGTACTACTGATGTCCCGGCTACTGCTCCAATTGAGTGTATATGACTAGCTCACACCAGCCTCTCTATCTCGTTGTCAATGAAGAAAGGAATGAGAGGCGGGTGCATCTATTGGCTATATCTTTACTTCTGGGTTATCTCTGGACATGAGGACTCATCAGCAGTCTTCCTGTTTCTCTGCAGCTCCACGCAGGCTACACATATGGCACAGGTTTGGACTTTTTGTTTTGTGCCTCCGGCCCTCCCTTCACCTTGGTTTTTATTGCTTTTTCTGCTCTTGACTAAGGTAAGTCTGCGTCCGGGGAATTTCTAAACTGCAATTTGTGTTTGATGATCATCATTGATCAATAAAGACTGATGTAGATTATTTTGGGAGAAATGGTATGTGTCCCTCATTGGCCTCCGACACCAGGCTTAGCGACCCCTCACCAAAACCTGATTAAACAAAATACTGTGCTAAGTAAGGGCAGGCTGTGTCAGAGGATGTAAACCTAGGGGAAAGCAGTGTGGTATATTGCCATTTTCCTAACATGCAGTGTTGCGTGTTTTAATATAATTTATCTTTTACTGTCCTGTACTTGCATTAAGTTGCACAGCGTTACTTGTTTGTTTATGTTAACTGTAATGCAAAGGCTAGAACCTCCCCCCAATCCCATTTTGTACAGTTATTGAATGAAATGTATACGTTAGATGATGATCCTCATCTGGTTTGCACTTAGTATACTTGGAAGAACCTCTGTTTTATTTCATGGTCGCTGTCTTGGTTTAAAAATTGTAACTGAAAATGTATTTGGCTGTACTGTGCCTAACTTTTAGATATACGTATCAGAGGCCATCAGGGTTTTGTTACATGAACGAGATGGCATTTTCAAAGTGTCAGTATTGTATATACTGCTATTATTGTTCCTACAAGGCTACATGTGCACTGCTTATCGCATAACATAATCAGGTATTTTTTCTTGTTCTGCGAGTCAAAACTGAAATGGAACCACGTGTCACCTACACCATAAACAAACATATGGGGGTACAACAATGTGTTTTGTTAAAGATGTCTGCCCACATGACTTGTTCTTGTGGGATAGGGATTGGCAGATTTTCTGCTGCTTATTTATTGTTTACAGTCTCTGCGTAAGGATAACCCATTGCAGTTTTCTGCCTAACCACTGCGGTCAGAGTTTTTTGCAGTTTGTTTTCATAGTTTGATCCATTATTTTGTTTATGGACAATGGGATGGTTTCAGTGTTGGTTCATTTTGTCTTAATGGCGATGGTTCTTTATGAAAAGAGATTAATTGCTTGCATCAGATTAGGAAAGTACTGATTGGGAAGAAGAACAAAGTTATTATTAAACAACTGCGTTTCTTCTGTCAGACAGTCCCAGATTGGGAAGCAAAATAAAATGCTTTGGTAAACCAAACACAGTCCTGATTATCTAGAACAACTGAAGCTATGTTGGATCAGCATTAAACATTTTATGAGGCTGGAACCTGGTCCTGCACACTTTCAGTACATCAGGTTGCTCATTAAACTCATTAAACAGGATATTCCTATTTTTATCAAATCTCTTACTATTGGGGTAATCAGATGTAAAACTAGTCAAGCGAACAGTAAAACTAGGATATGCCCATTTTTGTTCTAATACATACCCAACGATATTTAGAAAGACGCACAGCTTCAAGACAGCCACCTTTAATCTTTATTTTTTTGCCTTCCTTCAGTCTCTCGTTCAGCTAACCCTACGCCTATAAATTAACCATAAGGCGTATCCCGCAAACACTGGGGTATACATATACTGTTCAGCACAAGGGAGCGAGTGACTTTTGCATTTAACAACTATGCCACCATTAGAAAGCAGTCGGATGGTAATAGCATTTTTTTTAATTTTTGGTTTGCTCTAGGTAATGGGATGGATGGTGGAAGATAGCTTTCCAAAGAGCATCCACTCAGCGCTATTTCGCTCTTTGAATTGTGAATTTTTTTAAAGGGTTGGAATTGATGATATGACACGTCTATGCATTTGTTGTTATTGAATTAAGTGTGTGGCACAGTAAATCTGGACAGAGTCAAAACAATGGGGGGGGGGGCACAGACCCCAAAACAGTGGAAGTTTTAAAATACTGCTTTTATAAACCTAAAATATGACAAAACAACAGGTTTTGCATTAGCATAAATATTCTAAAGGGTATGAAGTTTGAAACTTAAATAATTAGTGACTTCTGCTAGTGTTCCTCATTACTTTGGTCATTGTTGCAATATCTTTAACAGTTACATCTAAGAATTGGATACTGTCTTGTAAGCAGCATAGAGGCATGGTGAGAACAGCACCAAGAGAACAATTTTTTACAAAACATAGTTTTAAAGATAGACTTTTGACATACAGTTTCCATAGAAGAGACTTTGACATACATATTAACTAACAGATAGGATGCATTCGTTCTCTACAGTATAATATTACATTTTAGAAGATATTCCTAAATTTAGGAATTGATTTGTTGTTTTATTATATTTACTATATATTCCTGCAGTCAGACTATAAGAACAACTCTTCAAAAACAGTTGTCTTGTTTATAATGATGTTGCACAAGAGAAATTTAGATGGTGAACTCAAAACTGAAATGGCTGAAACAAAGGAGTTTAATTTTATTAAAGCCTAACAGCAATAGTCATGTAATGTTTGACTGAACAGATTCTGCTTTGATTTTTTGATTTACTTGATTTTTAACTGTAGATCAATAGAATGTTAAGGCATATTTGATAGCAACATAAGCATTGCTAGTGCAGCTTTTTGAAGGCGTATTTGTGATTTTTACCTTCTGATTTTGTCAGAAATGCTATATTTAACTATTGCTCTTTTTTTGCTGTTTTGTGTTGGGCAATGCAGTTTTACTTGCTTTCTAATGATACATTTTGGCGTTTGAGTTTCTTTTGTGTGAATTTGTGGTTTATCAGATTAGTGTCAGTTATTATTTAATCCTTACTTAGCTGCTGAATATATATAATATGCTGAAATGAAAAGACAATGGGCCAGATTCACATTGGCTTGCACGGAGTCTACGAGTAGAGTAAGACTCCATGCAGCCATCATGTCCGACGAGCGATCCAGGAACAGCCTGTAGGGGCGTGTAAGAGAGCTCCTAAAACGTCTCCTACATGGACACGGCTGGGAAATGCAAATTACCTCACTTGCAGCTGAAAGGCATGCAAATGAGGTAAATTTGCGATCCAGGAAGCACAAACCTGTCCGAGTAGGATACGTGTTAGCTGCAGAAATGTACTCAGTTGACAACTGAGTACCGTTCTGCAAATAGCACAATGGAGACTTGTCAGCTCCAAATAAAGGTTGCATATGGTTGAGGAAGCATGCCATTGGCCAAATATATGGCCATTGGAAAGTTTCCCCGATGCAAAATTAAAATAAAAATATTTTTTTTTCTTTGATTTCCGATGTTTAAGCATAGCGCAGTGCCACGCAAATGGGGTACGCTATAAAAATCATAAAATAAGACAATAAAAGCCACAAACTTGGAATTTATGAAAATTGTTAAATGACAATGTAAGGGAATAGCAGGCTGAAGACAACATGGCCACTGAGTAGGGGTTGCTAAGGGGAGAAGCCCAGTCTAAGACATGTAACCAAGCATTAGTAGGCAATCCTATGTAAATGAGTGTTAGGATAGTGAATCACACTTTTACATAGCAAATGAGCACAGTCAGTGGAGTGTAGGAGTAGGATATGGGGGGGAACAGAGTAGGAGATAGGTGACATCACAAGGGAGGTATGTATGAAAGTAGTGAAGCTCATTGGAGCACAGTGGCATGTGTTAGCTGTCAGTTAGACATCGTGGAAAGTAGTGTGTCAACAGGTAGGCCAGGAAAAGCCAAGAAATGGAAGGTGTATACTGTGGATAACACCAAAGTTTCTTGCTGAGCGGGTATGCATGTGGGTGCACACCTGTAAACTCGAGTAAGACAGAGTGCACGCGTTTAAGCTGGAGTAAGCATGTATAAGGCTGTTGGAAGACCTGTAAGCATGTTTGCACTGGTGTGCGCGCGTTTCAACCTGAATAAGCAAGTTTTAGTCCGTCTAAGCATGTGTGCGCACGTGTGAGCTGCTGTGAGTGTGTTTCCGCTTGTATGCACATCGCTCCCCCGAGGAAACAGAAAGGAAAAAGGAAGCACAACAAATAGTAGGAAGCTACCAGGGAATACTAGTAGAGCTAGCAGGTGCAAACAATCAGAATCAGGCAATTACACAGGCAGAACACTAGCCCAGGCCAGCACTTAAAACTCTGCAAACAACAGTGTAGTTTTATTTCTTTCAAGAGACACTGCAACACTGGAGTAAGCTACTAGAAGTGAAAACTGAAAAAGCTACACAGACAAAAAATGCTAGGGGCTGCCATTGCTGTTATAAGGCAACATATGCAACATGCTGGGGGTGGTGACAATACAAATGCTGCCGGACAACTCACAGTGAGGAGACGGAGAAGAGTGTACAGGCCCAGGGTCACCTACCAGGGGTTACATGAGCTGGACATAGTGGAGCACTATAGAGTGGACAGAGACCTCCTGCAGCAAATTGTTGAGCTGTGCACGCCACGCCTCACACACAGAACCAACAGAGGGGAACCCATCCCAGTGGAAACCAAGGTATGTGTTGGCTTAAGAATACTAGCAACAGGTACCTTTCAGAGACCAACTGGTGATATGATGGGGATATCACAGGCATCAGCATCCATGGTACTGCACCAGTTCCTGGATGCCATGTCAGCACATGTCAGTGATCATGTATATTTCCCCAATTCCCGTGAGGTATTGGCCAGCAATATGCGTCTCTTCCAGCAAATAGCAGAATACCCTGAGGTAGTGGGTGCAATAGACTGCACGCATATACGTATCAAAGCACCAGCCGGCGAGCGGGGTAGGGCCTACATTAACCGCAAAGGCTTCCCCTCCATCAACTGCCAGGTCGTGTGATGCCCAGGGCATAATAATGAATGTGTGTGCTGGCTGCCCTGGAAGCTACCATGATTCCCATATCTGGCATCTGACGCAGCTGTACCAGACATTTGCCAATGGGGACATCCCACATGGTCACTTAGTGGGGGATGCTGGCTATGCACTGGAGCCGTGGCTGATGACACCCATCAGAAATGCACACACACCTGAACAGGAACGCCATAATGAGGCACACGCGCAAACACGAAATGTAATTGAGCATCTGGTGGAGCCTTGCAATACTCACCAACTACATGTACCCAAATTGTCATGGTATGTGCTATGCTACATAATATGATTCTGCAAAAACAGATGCAGCAGGACCAGCATAGGGCTGGGCCAAACAGCCCCCCACCAGTGCCAAGGCCATCAAAGGCAGAGCGTGACTCGGAGGAGGAACAAACTGAGCCTGCCCCAGTAGGCAGAAGGAGGCGTGCCCAGTATGCTTTGGCAAAGAGGCAACGCATAGCAGATACACTGTCTCAGTAAGAACCCTGGAAATTATACCTCTCTCTGACTCGCACAAATAGTAAAAGGGATGCCTAACTTGACACTACCTGTTTCCAAACATGTATAGGGAGTGCAGTATGTGCATCTGACATAGGCAGCCCTGCAGCACCACCTGAGACATGATTGCCATGTGTTAAGCAATGTAAGGTAGTGCTAAACAGCATTTACCACCATGTAGTATATGCAAACTTGATGACCTTGCGTATCATCCTACCCTCACCAAACATGAGGCCACAATATGAAGAGAAGATGATCAATTACAGCAATTGGCTTAAGTATTGGTGTCAGTGAAAGGGGATACAATGCCTGTCAGCCTGGGATGACATGCTCAACAAGACAGGATGCTTCGCTAGGGATGGATTTCACCTATCACCTGTGGCCTTTTGGATATTGCCAAAGGCTCCTGTCACCCCATAGTGCCTTTTTTAGGTAAGGCTCAAATCACAAACCCACCTCCATAGGTATCACAAGGGATAAGAAACTATAAGTAATGCTATTCAATGCCAGAAGTCTAAACTGCAAGATGCACACACTCCAAACTCTCCTCAGCATGGAGAATGTTGATATCTGTGCAGTAACAGAAACCTGGTTCAAGGCTCCCAAGAGCACCCTAGCATTAACAGCTTACACCTCATGTCATGCTTTACAGCTGCAAAACATAGAACAAACTGCAAAAGGAGGGTGAGTATCAATATTTTTCAAAGATAACCACACCGTTAGGTTGGTGGCACAGCATGAAGCATCGGAGACTATCCATGTGCAACTAACAGTGGCTAAAACCGCCTTCCAGTTCATAGCCTGCTACAGACCACCCTCCTAAACCAAGGAACCACACTTGGCCAACTGGAGAACACATGAAAATATGAAGGTCTCCCCAAACACCATTATATTGGGTGACTTCAACTACCCAAACATAGACTGGGAGCATTACCCTAGCCCAAAGGTTCCCAGAATTTATAAACCAAAATGCTATGGAAAAAATTGCTACCACTCCCACAACAGGGGAAAACATACTGGACCTGATCATCACCAACATGGGGACTCTATGCCCAAGACCAAAAGTGTATCCCTCACTGGTAAGATCAGACCAGAGAGTAATCTCACTGGATATTCACATCCCAATCCCAGCCCATGGCCAGAAAAACACAGTGAAAATTATTCACTAAAGCAAATGTCACACTCCTCAAAAATGAGGTGTAATCCTTCACAGCCCCTGTACCTTGGAAAATATGGCCCAGACCTCATAACCCTTTTTAAACGCATTCTATGAACACCTTCAGGAATGCATGGATCATGCAATTCCAAATAAAACCAAGACCCAATCCTCCAAAGCCAAGAATCCTGTCCGGTGGATCCCAGCCATAAACAAACCATACAATACAAGGAGAAAGCTACAATATGATAGATCAAAATCCCAAAAAGGGAAGGCATTTCTGATCAGTATTATTGAAAAACTAGGGCCACACATAAGATCATCTAAGGCCATCTTTGAGATAAAAATTGTACAGGACACCAAGGATAATCACAAGGCATTCTTTACGTATGGTAGGAACCTGTGTGGGAATCCCCAGATATGCTCAGAAGTAGTCCAAAATGACAAACAATACACCAACCCACAGACATTGCCAACATCTGAGAGCTGACAGGTTCAGTGCAAACCCCCCCCCCCCACCAAAAGGGCAAATATCTATCCCAGCAGAGTGCTGGCCCCCCTGACATCGCAGATGCTCAGGTAACAGCCAGCCTCTCCAAAGCAAAACACACAGCATCAACGGGACCAGACGGTGTCCTGGGCTGTGTCCAACATGAACCCCAAGAAGAATTGAACACAAACATAAAACCACTGTTCAATCTCAGTCTTACTACAGGATATGTACCCAAAGAGCAGTGTACAGCAACAGTGGTCCCTCTCCACAAAGGTGGTGCCTCAATGGATACTGCAAACTATCGCCCCAGAAGCCTGACTAGCTTGGTCTGCAAAGCTATGGAAAGATCATCATGGACCTCAGAAATAAACATATTGGGGACCTACAGACACTGGATCCTACCCAGTTTGGCTTAGTTAAGGGCAGATCCTGCCTCTTAAACCTAGTTGAGTCATTTGAAACAGTCACCAAGGCCATTGACGAGGGGAAGGTGGTCCACACAGCCTACCTGGACCAAGCAAAAGCCTTCCATACAGTACCGCACTTGGTCATCATAGATAAGATCACCAGCTTCAATATGAACCCCTATGTCACTAGATGGGTTGCAAACTGGCTCAAGGACAAAACCCACATGGTCAGAAATGCTGGAGCCATGTCAGACCCCAAACCAGCTACAAGTGGCATCCAACATGGCTCAGTCCTGGGACCTCCCTTGTTTGGTATATATTTCTCAGAGGTACAGGCCAACACAGAAGGACTGTTGGTGAACAAGTTTGCAGATGACTGCACACTGGGTGCCATAATCGACCCTCCAGCTGACACAAGCATCCTTCAAAAGGGCCTCATAGAAACAGACAGCTGGTGCCAGAGCCATGTCCTCAAGCTAAATGCAAAACAGTGTATAGTCCTCCCCTTTGTCAAAAACTAAGTGCCCACAAATTACCACATAGGTGGTAACCCATTAAGTATGGAAGAAGTGATAAGGGACCTGGGGACCCAAGCTGATAGCAATCTCTCATTCGATAACCACGTGGCCAAAGTGTTTAGAAAAACATTTCATATAGCCCACCTAATCATGAAGGTATTCACATCTACATCAGGGGAGGTCATCGTACCTCTTAACTCATCCCTCATCAGGCCCATAATTGAGTACAATGCCCCTTGTGGGATGTACCTTATCAGACACCTGCAGCAGCTGGAAAGACCACAAAAGTACCTCACCAGGAGGATCAAAGGGCTCATACACATGCCATTCACTGCCCAGTTAAAGAAACTGCAGCTCCACTCAGTGGCATACCGCCTGCCCAGAGGCAATCTGTGTCTGATGTATAAAGCCATGTCCAACCTGGAATCAATGGACATGCTGCACCTCGGAAACTCAGAATCCCATCAAGCTACGTGCTCAAGAGATTTGAACCTCAGGACTGAAATAAATAGGACATGCTGGAGTGACAGATTCATAACCCAGAGGCTCCCCCCACTCTTGAGTAAACCCCCACTCCAGGTTAGCCAGAGTCCCTCATTGACTGTCTTCAAGAGGAATCTTGATGAGTGGATGGGAGATTGTAGGTTTACCCTGGGTATCACTTCTATGTCACTGTTAGACAGAGGCACAGTATACTAACCTTGAAAAATGTCATGGCAAATTCCACTTAAAATGTGTGTTGAAAGCCAAACACACTCTGGCTAGGATTATAAGTGCCCTAGGACAGATAGCCTAGTATCAACCTATGAACAGAATCACACACACCAACTAGTACAACTGTGGTCAATGTGGAGTAATGTTTGGCAATGTCCACCCAAGTTGGTGAATACACAGCAATGTCGGACAAGCCTGGTTTAAGTAGGCCATAGCTGAACAAAATGCAACGTGCTCATAGTTGCCCAACTGGCCCTTAACCAGTCTGGTCTGCTCAGTATGAACATTTAAAGCAGTGATGGGACTCAAACCCATGATACTGTGCACTATAGTGAAAGTACTGAACCACTACACCATGACAGTATTGTAGTGTTCAGCCAGTATGAGAGAATGTTGCCAGGTCTTTGCAAACTATCACATAGAAACCTTGCAGGCATAGCATAATCCCTGTTGAGTTATGACACAAAAGAGTCTAGCAGTAAGAACACAACATGACTTCCAACACACACAGTATAAATGTCAATATTGGTCATGTTCACACACAACCAGAAATGTAGTGGACTCCAGATCACAACATATGGAAAGGTCACACTGGGCATGCTCACACACTTGGATAAATGAGACATATGTCAGGCAACAAACCATGGAAAGCCTGAACTGGGCATGCTCACACACTTAGGCCGTGTCTGAGTATAGCAGTCAGTCACACATATCTGGCAGTTGTATGTGTTAAGCCAGGAACCTCCCACGATCCAGCAATCTGCCGTGTGCACAGAGTTAAATGACAACAGACACATATATTAATATACTGGAAACCTGTCATGATCAAACATGTTACACATATACACAAGTTGTTCATAGAAACTGGGAAAGCTACGGCAATAAAGACCTGCAAACAATAGCTGCAACAAATATTGTGCATCCCAAACATAAACATAGGTGCAGAGGTCAATACTAGGCTGTCTGCCCTAGGGAATTCATAAGCCTAGGCAGAGTGTATTTGGCATCCACCTCCCCAGTAGAGTAGCCTACTGTGCCTCTGTAAAGTAGGTCACAGAAGGCATCCTTTAAGGCTAGTTTGCTGTGCCTCTGTCAAGCAGGGACACAGTGGAGATCCCAGGGGTGAAATTGCAATTTCCCATCCATGCGGCTGTATTTCGCTGGAAGAAGGTTGGCGAGGGGCTATGTCTAACTTTAATTGGGATTCAATTCCAGAGTGAGGGGAGCCTCTGGGTAATGAATCTGTCCCTGCAGCATGTCCTATTTATTTTTTTGCTGAGGTTTAAGTCCTATTTATTTTTGTGCTGAGGTTTAAGTCCCTGGAGTGTGTAGCTCTAAGGGTCTTGGATGTTATGAGGTGGAGCATGTCCATTACTTCTGGGTTTGAAATGGCTGCATACGTCAGGCATAGATCACCTCTGAGTAGGCGTTAAGCAACTGAGTAGAGCTGGAGATCCTTTAGTTGAGATGCATAGAACATCTGTGTGTAGCCCATGATCCTCTTGAGGAGGTACTGTTGTGTTCACTGTAGTTGCCGCATTTGTTGGGTAAGGTACACCCCAAAAGGGGCATTGTAGTCAAACATGGGCCTGATGAGTGACTAGTAGAGGGCCACAATGACCTCCCATGATCTACATGCAAACACCCATGTGATAAGGAGGGCTATATAGAGGTCTTTGCAATGACTCTGTCAATGTGATTAGCAAAGGAGAGGTTATGATCTATGTGGGTCTGTGGGATATTGCTCTGTTATGTAATAGCTTCCCCCTTCTGTTGTACAGCTTATATATGGCTGGGGTCAACCAGACAGGTCTCCTGTTTTGGAGGAGTCATGGTTTTATTTGGGATAGCATGATCAATGCATACCTGCAGGTGCTCATACAATGCGTTTGTAAAGGATTCTGCAGATTGGGCTGTATTATCCTCCAGCAAGGGGCCTTTGAAGTATTCCACCCCAGTCTTCACAAGTGCAAAGTTTGCTTTTGAGAAATTCTTTACAGTGATTTCCTTGGCTGGGGGTGGGGACGGGATATGGATGTCCAGGGAAAGTTGTTTATGGTCTGATCTTAACAATGACGGTTCTACCACTGGTGTGGAACATAGAGTCCCCATGTTGGTGATGATCAGGTCCAATATGTATTCCACCTAGTGGGTGTGGTGACTGTTTGTGCCGTAGCACATGGATTCACAAATTGTAGTGGCTGTAGGGTGATATTGTTGAGGGCCTGAGTAGTATCGCCAGTCAGTATTGTGTACCTGAAGTCAACCACTATAATGGTGTGTGTGAAGACCTGCATATCCTACACTGTTCCCAGGAAAGCAAAGTGTGGTTACTGGGTATGGGGGGGGGGGGGGTTGTGGTCTGAACTACACACCAAACCAAAAGGCGGTTTTGCACATTGGTAGTGTATATGTATGACCTGTCATGCTTAGTGCAGTGGTACCAACCCAGAGGTGTGTGTATCTGTGATTTATATGGATACATCCCCTACTTGTGTTGTGTGTCACAAGTCCTGTGGTCACGAAGCATCCTATAGAACATAACCTGGCAGTGCCAGTGTGCATATGTGACCCTGAACTAGGCGTCTGTTAATGCACAGATATTGTTATCCCCCATACTGAGGGATAGTTATAGATGTACATTCTTCTTTGGAAAGACTGATGAAGTCGGCACCCTATAAATACAGCAGGAGAAGGGAAAGCATCCAGTAATGCGAATAGCGCGCTGTGCTAATGCGTCTCTCTCAAGTATCATAACATAGTTAGGTAGGGGTTTGAGTCCTGCAAATGCTGTGTGTGTGTGTGTGTGTGTGTGTGTGTGTGTGTGGGGGGGCAGGGGGTGTGTATGTATGCAATTCTCTGTGAAAGGAATGGCCTTTTTGATGACTTGGATAACACACTAAAAGATGTACATTCCTCTTTGGAAAGACTGATGATGTCAGCACCCTATAAATACAGAAGGAGAAGGGAAATCATCCAGTAATGCAAATAGCGCGCTGTGCTAATGCGTCTCTCTCAAGTATCATAACATAGTTAGGTAGGGGTTTGAATCCTGCAAACTCTGTGTGTGTGGTGTGGTGTGGTGTGGTGGGGTAGGGGGGAATGTGTATGTATTCAATTCTCTGTGAAAGGAATGGCCTTTTTGAAGACTGGGATAACACACTAAAAGATGTACATTCCTCTTGGGGGGGGGGAATGTGTATGTATTCAATTCTCTGTGAAAGGAATGGCCTTTTGGAAGACTGGGATAACACACTAAAAGATGTACATTCCTCTTGGGGGGGCAGGGGGAATGTGTATGTATTCAATTCTCTGTGAAAGGAATGGCCTTTTTGAAGACTGGGATAACACACTAAAAGATGTACATTCCTCTTGGGGGGGGCAGGGGGAATGTGTATGTATTCAATTCTCTGTGAAAGGAATAGCCTTTTTGAAGACTGGGATAACACACTAAAAGATGTACATTCCTCTTGGGGGGGGCAGGGGGAATGTGTATGTATTGAATTCTCTGTGAAAGGAATGGCCTTTTTGAAGACTGGGATAACACACTAAAAGATGTACATTCCTCTTGGGGGGGGCAGGGGGAATGTGTATGTATTGAATTCTCTGTGAAAGGAATGGCCTTTTGGAAGACTGGGATAACACACTAAAAGATGTACATTCCTCTTGGGGGGGGGCAGGGGGAATGTGTATGTATTCAATTCTCTGTGAAAGGAATGGCCTTTTTGAAGACTGGGATAACACACTAAAAGATGTACATTCCTCTTGGGGGGGGCAGGGGGAATGTGTATGTATTCAATTCTCTGTGAAAGGAATGGCCTTTTGGAAGACTGGGATAACACACTAAAAGATGTACATTCCTCTTGGGGGGGCAGGGGGAATGTGTATGTATTCAATTCTCTGTGAAAGGAATGGCCTTTTGAAGACTGGGATAACACACTAAAAGATGTACATTCCTCTTGGGGGGGGCAGGGGGAATGTGTATGTATTCAATTCTCTGTGAAAGGAATAGCCTTTTTGAAGACTGGGATAACACACTAAAAGATGTACATTCCTCTTGGGGGGGGGGGCAGGGGGAATGTGTATGTATTGAATTCTCTGTGAAAGGAATGGCCTTTTTGAAGACTGGGATAACACACTAAAAGATGTACATTCCTCTTGGGGGGGGCAGGGGGAATGTGTATGTATTGAATTCTCTGTGAAAGGAATGGCCTTTTTGAAGACTGGGATAACACACTAAAAGATGTACATTCCTCTTGGGGGGGGGCAGGGGGAATGTGTATGTATTCAATTCTCTGTGAAAGGAATGGCCTTTTGAAGACTGGGATAACACACTAAAAGATGTACATTCCACTTGGGGGGGGGCAGGGGGAATGTGTATGTATTCAATTCTCTGTGAAAGGAATGGCCTTTTTGAAGACTGGGATGACACACTAAAAGATGTACATTCCTCTTGGGGGGGGGGCAGGGGGAATGTGTATGTATTCAATTCTCTGTGAAAGGAATGGCCTTTTTGAAGACTGGGATAACACACTAAAAGATGTACATTCCTCTTGGGGGGGCAGGGGGAATTTGTATGTATTCAATTCTCTGTGAAAGGAATGGCCTTTTTGAAGACTGGGATAACACACTAAAAGATGTACATTCCTCTTGGGGGGGGGCAGGGGGAATGTGTATGTATTCAATTCTCTGTGAAAGGAATGGCCTTTTTTGAAGACTGGGATAACACACTAAAAGATGTACATTCCTCTGGGGGGGGGGCAGGGGGAATGTGTATGTATTCAATTCTCTGTGAAAGGAATGGCCTTTTTGAAGACTGGGATAACACACTGAAGGATGTACATTCCTCTTGGGGGGGGGGGGAATGTGTATGCATTTAATTCTCTGTGAAAGGAATGGCCTTTTTGAAGACTGGGATAACACACTAAAAGATGTACATTCCTCTTTGGAAAGACTGATGATGTTAGCACCCTATAAATACAGCAGGAGAAGGGAAATCATTTAGTAATGCGAATAGCGCGCTGTGTTAATGCGTCTCTCTTAAGTAACATAACATAGTTAGGTAGGGGTTTGAATCCTACAAATGCCATGTGTGCTTTTGTCACACAGTTTGTCAATGTGTTGTGTGTTTTGCTTTTATTATTGTATGACATATTATTATAACAGTAATTTCAATGCACACATCAGGTATGTGTGTGCCACATACAGATATGTACCTGTGACCTTTAATAGTTTCTTTTGTGTGAAGCCTGCCCCATATGAATACAGTTGTTACCTTTGCCAGCATGTGCCACAGCTTACCAGACCTTAGGCCATACATGTATGTTGGTGACAATGCAGGCTACTGCAGTGATCTTTGTCCTAGGCCAACTATGTGACACACACCCATGAAAGCTTTGATAGATTAATGTGGGTGAGGGTTCATGTTTGGGAGTATATGTCAGACATGTTAAAACACAGCAAAGTCTGTGAATGATGGGCACCCAGTGTAGGTGTATGCCAGCTGTTACTGATATGCATACAGACACCTTCTTGCTTAGGTGATACACCGAGGGACTGCAGAACACCTTTGGAAATGTGAGTATCACAGGAAAGACAAGATAATACTTGTCCACATGTACACACCATTACCCGTTCTACATGATGGGTGCTACTACCTACATGGTACTGTTGGAATACTGTGTTAACTACATGCCGATGCCAATGCCACAGTTGTGTTACAGCAATACAGTATGGCTTGGAAAACAGGTATCTGTCTGTATGATACCCTTGTGGTGGTTAGGTGTGTCATGTGTAGAATGCATTGTAGGCCACTGTATGTATTTGCAGTCGTGGATGGACATATCCGTAGTGTGTTGGCATGTATGTGAGACTGCTATATGCCAAAGAGTATTGTTCCCAGGGATGTGTGTGGCTCAGTAAGAATGGCTACTGGTATAGTGTAGTACTGCAGGGATATCACTGACACCAGGTTCCTACATCTGTGTATCAGTTGAGGAGACACCATGTAATGACCACTGAATGTCAGGCAATGTAAGCTGTGTATACTACCAGAATGCAGACCATTGACATTTGGAAACCGTATCACCCACAGCATACTGTCAAACCATGTCATGTTCCATGCTAACCATGTTCACAAATGTACACCTGCAACTCAGTGCTGCAAACATCACACATGTACTGTCCACACCCCAACACATGCAGGCACAGGTACACACAACAGCCATGTGGCACATGTGCAGACAGTACACTTTGGGAATTAACACTGGTGTATACAAAACTGCAATGACAAACATAGGTAATGCATCATGCATGCTCGAATATACCCACAACAATATCATTACACTGTACTGTTAACAACATGATAATATTACTACAGTGCTATGTAGTCACCCTGTGCATCAGCACCATGCTACCCTGTTCCTGCATCAATGCTACAGATGGCAGGAGGTGGCACAGTTTCATCATATGCACAAGGTGTGTGCTTGGTTTGCCAGAGTCTGCCATTGACACATCCAATTGACATGTGTGTGTGTGTGTGTTAGTGAGGGACAACAGTACAACATGGGGCAATGTTGCTGCAATGTGTGTGTATGTGTTAGCCCTAGGTGGTAGCATTATGTGTGTGTGTATGCATGCACACAGTTCCACCACGTGGCTGCCATATACGGGTGTTTGTGGACAGCCACTGACTGTACCTGCCAGGTCATACAGATCACTGTCTCTGGCCATGGACACGGTACCTGTGCCTGGCAGGGGTGCTACGGACAGTATCAGTTACTAAGCCAGACTGGGTACTGTCATCAGAAGCAGTGGGTTGTTGACTGGACACATGGTCTTCTTGGACAGTCTAATGACAACACAGACCCAGCATTGCTGGGGCTGGCACTGGCTCTATGGGAGCGGCTGCGGGTTTGTTGTCATCCGCGACGACTGCCAGCTGATAATGTTGCTGGCATACATCCACATCGACGCCTCAACCATCCTGCACTGTCCTGGCTCCTGGACATGTAGTTGTGGAAGAGATCTAATGTCCCCCCCCAATGTCTATCAATGACCTCGTTGATGTTACTGATGGCAGACGCAATGTCATGCATAGTGTCATTCATAGCGGTGGGATGTGCTCTAAGCTCCCTCAGACCCTGTCTGGTGTATCGTTCCATACGTGCCTGTGCCTGCATTACAGCCCAGAACATAGCTGAGGTTGAAAGACCTCTGTGGGCATGTCTGACAGGGGCAGTACGACCACGGATGCTCCCACGAGAACCCCTGGACATCTGCCTGTGTGGTACCATGTCAGGAATCTGGCCATGGCTGCTGTGAGGGGATGCATGTGCCAATGATACCACACTACCCTGGTCAATGCCCACTGTATGCTGTCCCTCAGCTAAGGACATTGGTGACAATGGATATATAGGCAGGATGACTGTGCGCATCGATGGGGTTGACTGCTGTGTAGTGTCAATTGGCTGACCAACGACAGACCCTGTCACACCTCCCTGTGCCATTACACATGTATCATCATAATCATTATCCCCAGCAGTGGCTTCAGGTTCCCTGCTGCACTCCACCAAAGCAACATCAGAACCTGTGAGAGGAAGATAGGAAACACAGTTTACAAATGTGTACACGATATTAGCACACAGGCGCACATGCACACATGCACAGATGCGCACAGGCACACATGCACAAATGCACACAGGCACACAAGCAAACAGGCACACAGGCACACTCCTCAGTACAGCAGATACAAACACAGACACACCTGCAAGCCAACACATACACAGTACTGTTTTAGGGTGGGTGACAGTATCACAAGGAAAAACATCACTGCACACATGTCAGCATGCAGATTATGTGTTGCACAGGAACATGCGGTGCAAGTGTAGACAGCCCTTGTTAATAACAGTATACGTGTACTTGATGCTTGTTTGTAGTTGTTCAGTGATTATCTCCACCCTGGGACACAATGTGTACAAGGACATAACAATGTGGTGCAAGTGTTACAAGCTATGGGTGCATATATTTGCACACACACACACACACACACAAAACACATGACGGTGCTACGCAATGACTGCTGTGTGTACTTTTATGGTCGACGGAACTGGATGTGGTGTAGTAACGTGAGCCATGATCAACATGCTTCTTGTGGTCAGTCAACAATAATAATGTGTGCCAGACAGGCAGCTAGCATGCTGTACCTGATGTGCAGTAACATGACTACATCCACAATTACACAGCCACTTGTTACATGGGTTTGTAACGTGGCCAGTAGTGAGCATTGCCTAACATGAATGTATTATTTGTTCAAGGCTGTTGCACAAAGACTTGATAGGCCTCTACCCCTCAGGTATATTATGTGTGCTGCGTAGATGATAAGTGGGATACTGAAGGGTGGCCATACAGCAGGTATCATAACTGGACATGTGTAGCAGGCTAAGGTGTAGTGTGTATGCCAAATATGTGTGTGTTGTGTCCATGTGTTTCAGGTATGCCTATACAATGTCCAGTACTGTGTTGCCACACATGTGTGTTATGCTCTGTGTATTGCATGTGAGTGAGGCAGCTATTGAGAATAATGGGATATGCATAGTCTCACAGCAAACATGCACAGCATGCATTATGCGTAGGTGTGTTACATGTGCACAGACTACACCTCCATATGACATGCACATGTCATTAGCAATAGTATTGTTATTACAGACTCACCAGCATGGATTGGCTGCCTTGCTGTCACTCCAGAGGGACCTGCAAAAATATGAGAGTGGTTGCCAGTGGCCACAACTGTGCCATTGATACTGTGAGTATGATAAAGTACAGTAGTACAACATGTGGCTTTCACAGGTGTACAGATTATGCTCAGAATATCAATCTTGCAGAAGAATAGGCAGGTTAACAGCTACACAAACAGTACACATCTCACACACGCATAAACTACCAGTACAGAGAACAGTCAACTACAGATATGTCATGTTACCTGCATGCTCCATTTCAACATGCTGGGTGGCTCCAGCCTCCATGATGACACATGTTTGTGGATGTTGCTGTTGTTGGCCTGGAGCCACAACACTTAGGAGGTGCTCCTCCACACTAGTGAGGGCGGGTGGATAGGTACCCCACCGCCTGTGGCAAGCTGTTGTCTGTGGATATCAGACGCACGCTACCGGACATGTCTAATTAAATCACTGCAGTGATGGCGTACCTGCTCATATGTCCGGTTATGCAT